>NC_057814.1:494330964-494630964 GCF_018294505.1 Triticum aestivum | reverse complement strand
GATATAGAATTTCTGGATAGCATAAAGGGATACTTGAATAAGAGTTTTTCAATGAAGGACCTCGGTGAAGCTTCTTATATATTGGGCATCAAGATCTATAGAGATAGATCAAGACGCTTAATTGGACTTTCACAAAGCACGTACCTTGACAAAGTTTTGAAGAAGTTCAAAATGGATCAAGCAAAGAAAGGGTTCTTGCCTGTGTTACAAGGTGTGAAGTTGAGTAAGACTCAATGCCCGACCACTACAGAAGATAGAGAGAAGATGAAAGATGTTCCCTATGCTTCAGCCATAGGCTCTATCATGTATGCAATGCTGTGTACCAGACCTGATGTGTGCCTTGTTATAAGTTTAGCAGGGAGGTACCAAAGTAATCCAGGAGTGGATCACTGGACAGCGGTCAAGAACATCCTGAAATACCTGAAAAGGACTAAGGATATGTTTCTCGTTTATGGAGGTGACAAAGAGCTAGTCGTAAACTGTTACGTCGATGCAAGCTTTGACACTCATCCGGACGATTCTAAATCGCAAACCGGATTCGTGTTTATATTGAACAGTGGAGCTGTCAGTTGGTGCAGTTCTAAACAAAGCGTTGTGGCGGGATCTACATGTGAAGTAGAGTACATAGCTGCTTCAGAAGCAGCAAATGAAGGAGTCTGGATGAAGGAGTTCATATCCGATCTAGGTGTCATACCTAGTGCATCGGGTCCAATGAAAATCTTTTGTGACAATACTAGTGCAATTGCCTTGGCAAAGGAATCCAGATTTCACAAGAGAACCAAGCACATCAAGAGACGCTTCAACTCCATCCGGGATCAAGTCCAGGTGGGAGACATAGAAATTTGCAAGATACATATGGATCTGAATGTTGCATACCCGTTGACTAAGCCTCTTCCACGAGCAAAACATGATCAGCACCAAGGCTCCATGGGTGTTAGAATCATTACAGTGTAATCTAGATTATTGACTCTAGTGCAAGTGGGAGAGTGAAGGAAATATGCCCTAGAGGCAATAATAAAGTTATTATTTATTTCCTTATATCATGATAAATGTTTATTATTCATGCTAGAATTGTATTAACCGGAAACATAATACTTGTGTGAATACATAAACAACCAGAGTGTCACTAGTATGCCTCTAGTTGACTAGCTCGTTGATCAAAGATGGTTATGTTTCCTAGCCATTGACATGAGTTGTCATTTGATTAATGGGATCACATCATTAGGAGAATGATGTGATTGACTTGACCCATTCCGTTAGCTTAGCACACGATCGTTTAGTATTCTGCTATTGCTTTCCTCATGACTTATACATGTTCCTATGACTATGAGATTATGCAACTCCCGTTTACCAGAGGAACACTTTGTGTGCTACCAAACATCACAACGTAACTGGGTGATTATAAAGGTGCTCTACAGGTGTCTCTGAAGGTACTTGTTTGGTTGGCGTATTTTGAGATTAGGATTTGTCACTCTGATTGTCGGAGAGGTATCTCTGGGCCCACTCGGTAATGCACATCACTATAAGCCTTGCAAGCATTGCAACTAATGTGTTAGTTGCGGGATGATGTATTACGGAACGAGTAAAGAGACTTGCCGGTAACGAGATTGAACTAGGTATTGAGATACCGACGATCGAATCTCGGGCACGTAACATACCGATGACAAAGGGAACAACGTATGTTGTTATCCGGTTTGACCGATAAAGATCTTCGTAGAATATGTGGGTGCCAATATGAGCATCTAGGTTCCGCTATTTGTTATTGACCGGAGACGTGTCTCGGCCATGTCTACATAGTTCTCGAACCCGTAGGGTCCGCACGCTTAAAGTTCGATGACGGTTATATTATGATTTTATGAGTTTTGATGTACCGAAGGTTGTTCGGAGTCCCGGATGTGATCATGGACATAACAAGGAGTCTCGAAATGGTCGAGACATGAAGATTGATATATTGGACGACTATATTCGGACACCGAAATGGTTCCGGGGGTTATCGGATATTTATCGGAGTACCGGGGGTTATCGGATATTTATCGGAGTACCGGGGGTTACCGGAACCCCCCGGGAAGCTATTGGGCCTTATGGGCCTTAGTGGAAAGGAGAGAGGGAGGCCAAGAGGTGGCGCGCATCCCCCCTTGCCCCAATCCGAATTGGGAAAGGGAAGGGGGCAGCGGCCCCCCTTCTCCTTCCTTCTCTCCACCTCCTCCTTCCCCCTTCTCCTAGTTGGAATAGGAAAGGGGGGGGGGCAAACCTACTTGGAGTAGGATTGCCCCCCCTTGGGTGCGCCTCTCCCCTTGGCCGGACCTCTCCTCCTCCCCCCTTTATATACGGAGGAGGGGGCACCCCATAGACACAACAATTGATCTCTTGATCTCTTAGCCGTGTGCGGTGCCCCCCTCCACCATAATCCACCTCGATAATATCGTAGCGGTGCTTAGGCAAAGCCCTGCGTCGGTAGAACATCAGCATCGTCACCACGCCGCCGTGCTAACGGAACTCTCCCTCAAAGCTCGGCTGGATCGGAGTTCGAGGGACGTCATCGAGTTGAACGTGTGCAGAACTCGGAGGTGCCGTATGTTCGGTACTTGATCGGTCGGATCGTGAAGACGTACGACTACATCAACCGTGTTGTGCTTACGCTTCCGCTTTCGGTCTACGAGGGTACGTGGAGAACACTCTCCCCTCTCGTTGCTATGCATCACCATGATCCTGTGTGTGCATAGGAATTTTTTTGAAATTACTACGTTCCCCAACATATGGTGGGTGTAAGGTACCAGGGAAAGTTGCACGGTACAGCTAGCAATGGTGGAATGGTGAGAGTGCGTATAATCCATGGACTCAACATTAGTCATAAAGAACTCACATACTTATTGCAAAAGTCTATTAGTCATCGAAACAAAGTACTACGCGCATGCTCCTAGGGGGATAGATTGGAAGGAAAAGACCATCGCTCGTCCCCGACCGCCACTCATAAGGAAGACAATCAATAAATAAATCATGCTCCGACTTCATCACATAACGGTTCACCATACGTGCATGCTACGGGAATCACAAACCTCAACACAAGTATTTCTACAATCCACGATTACTCACTAGCATGACTCTAATATCACCATCTTTGTATCTCAAAACAATATGCAAGGAATCAAACTTCTCATAGTATTCAATGCTCTTTATATGAAAGTTTTTACTATATCCCTCTTGAATGCCCATCATATTAGGACTAAATTCATAACCTAAGAAAATTACCATGCTGTTTCGAGACTCTCAAAATAATATAAGCGAAGCATGAGGGTTCATCAATTTCTTCAAAATAAAACCACCGCCGTGCTCTAAAAGGATATAAGTGAAGCACTAGAGCAAATGACAAACTACTCCAAAAGATATAAGTGAAGATCAATGAGTAGTCAAATAATTATTTAGCTATGTGAAGACTCTCTCTCATTTAAAAATTTCATATCAAATGTATTTTATTCAAACAGCAAGCAAAACAAAATAAAATGTCATTGCAAGGATAGCACATATCATGTGAAGAAGCAAAACCTTAGGCTCAACCAAAACGGACCGATAGTTGTTGAAGAAGAAAGGTGGGATGCCAACCAAGGCATCCCCAAGCTTAGATGCTTGAGACTTCTTGAAATATTAATTAGGGATGCCTTGAGCATCCCCAAGCTTGAGCTTTTGTGTCTCCTTAATTCCTCCCATATCACAGTTTCCCTAAATCTTGAAAACTTCATCCACACAAAACTCAACAAGAACTCGTGAGATAAGTTAGTATAAATCAATGCAAAACCTTATCATTCTCTACTATAGCAAATCACTAAAATTATTATTTGTTATTTCCTACTAAATGCCTCTGCATATTTAATACTCCTATCCTCAAATAGAATCATTAAATAGGCAAACATATGCAAACAATGCAAACATAACATCAATGTGTCTAAACAGAACAGTCTGTAAGAATGCAAGAAGAATCATACTTCCCTAACTCCAATTTTTTTGAAAAATTACCACAATTTAGAAAATCTGTTGTAATTTGTAAAAAATTTAAGATTTTATCATGTTCTGACTATTCAGCAATATTCAAAACATAACAACAAACTTTCTGTTTTCAAACAGCAACATAAAGACTTGTAAAATAAGCATGGTAAAGCCTATACTTGACCTTTTTATTGAACTAAAGGATATAAAACATGTCTCTGAATAACAGCAAGCAAATATAAACAAAATAAAATGACGCTCCAAGCAAAACACATATCATGTGGTGAATAAAAATATAGCCTTAAGTAAGGTTACCGATGAACGAAGACGAAAGAGGGGATGGCATCCGTGGCATCCCCAAGCTTAGGCTCTTGGTTGTCCTTGAATATTACCTTGGGATGCCTTGGGCATCCCCAAGCTTGGGCTCTTGCTACTCCTCATTCCTTAGTCCACGAAACTTCATGAAAAACTTGAAAACTTCACAACACAAAACAACAGAAAATCTTATGAGATCCGTTAGTATAAGAAAGCAAATCACCACTTATGTACTATTGTGAACTCATTCTAAATTCATATTGGTGTTATATATACTGTATTCCAATTTTTGTATGGTTAATAACCTCCGATACTAATCATATATTCATCAAAATAAGCAAACAACACATAGAAAACAAAATCTGTTTAAAACAGAACAGTGTGTAGCAATCTGGAAACTTCGTATACTTCTGTAACTCCAAACATTCTGAAAAATTAGGAAAACGTAGGAAATTTGTATATCAATCATGTGTAAATAATCCATATCAAAATCACGTTCCAGTGAATTTTTAAAATTCCTGGACTGGGAGCAAAATTTTCTGTTTTTGCACAGAATCAAGTTAACTATCATCCACACTATCCCAAAGGCTTTACTTGGGATTTTATTGAACAAAAGCTATAAAACATGATTACTACAGTACCCTAATCATGTAAACACACAAAAACAGTAGGGGTAAATGTTGGGGTGTCTCCCGACAGGCGCTTTTCTTTAATGCCTTTCTAGCTAGGCATGATGATTTCAGTGATGCTCACATAAAAGATAAGAATTGAAACATAATGGGAGCATCATGAAGCATATGACTAACACATTTAAGTCTAACCCACTTCCTATGAATAGGGATTTTGTGAGCAAACAACTTATGGTAACAGGAATCAACTAGCATAGGAAGGTAAAACAGACATAACTTCAAGGTTTTCAAAACGTAGAGAGGAAACTTGGTATCATTGCAATATGTAGAAGCATATATTCCTCCCTCATAATAATTTTCATTAGCATCATGAATGAATTCAACAATATAGCTATCACACAAAGCATTTTTTTCATGATCCATAGGCATAGAAATTTTACTACTCTCCACATAAGCAAAATTCTTCTCAAACGGAATAGTGGGAGCATCATATGAAACTTGAATACTATAAATTGTTTCCACATTAAAAGAGTAATGTTCAGTAAAAGGATATTCAAAATTATGACAATAATTATCACTTCTTTTTATAACATAAGTATCCTCACAATAATCATCATAAGTAGCAACTTTGTTCTCATCATATTCAATTGAAACCTCTTCCGAAATAATGGAATCATTACTAAATAAAGTCATGACCTCTCCAAATCCACTTTTACCATTATAATAAGATTAAACACCCTCCAAAATAGTGGGATCATTACTTCCTAAAGTTGACACTCTTCCAAAACCACTTTCATCAATATAATCATCATAAATAGGAGGCATGATATCATCATGATAAATTTGCACGTCAAAACTTGGGGGACTAAAAATATCATCTTCACTAAACATATCATCCCCAAGCTTGTGCCTTTGTATATCATAAGCATGATCACTTTCACCATTAATAGTATGGATAGCACCAATAGTATAGCAATCATTATCATTACCACTTTCTAAATTGGTGCCAAAATGATTTTCAAGATTATAACAAGTATCATTACATTCCAAATCATAATCATCACAATGAGTAATAGGTATAACAATAATAGGAGCAACATCATTTGGGAGGGATACCTTTTTACCTTTGCTTCTCCATCTTTTCTTTTTCTTCTTTGCATCATGTATGGGTTTAATCACCTTTTTGGAACTCCTTATTGATGATATTGGTTGAATAAAAAGCTCCTCCTTGTTACCTAATTCACCATAAGAAAAAATAGGAGCATATTGGGAAACCTCTTCCCCTTCATTATTATTCTCTTCATCTTCTATTTGTTTTCTTGTCTTTAAGTAATTGGCAATATAAGGATTCTGAATGCAATTTACCGCACAATACATATAAATTTCTTCTAGATCAAAATCAAGAAATTTCTTAAGGTTATATTCTGGAATATCCCTAGTTATATGTTTCATTTCTTCATATCCCATAAGCAAACTAAGGTCATTATGATGTGCAAGGGAAATAGAGCTATCACAATTTTTGGACATGATTCGATTGTGAAACAATTTGCATTGGAGATTTAAATGACCATGTTCATTACAAGTTCACAAGGATGGCGAGAAAAATTAAATTTTTTAGCACAAACATCTAGCCTCTCTTGCAACCATTTAGTTTCTAAATACTTATGCCTCTTGCAAAATATATCTTCCCTTTTTGGTTTGTAACTGCAAACTCTATGCACTCCACAAAAATTGACATGCTTATAAGAAACATTTTTATCATGACTAGTGCAATCATCATTAGTACTATGGATATGCAAAGAAGTCATACTAACAACATCGCAATCATGCTCATCATTCAAATATTTAGTGCCAAACAATTTATTGACTTCTTCTTCTAATACTTGAGCACAATTTTCCTTTCCATCATTTTCACGAAAGACATTAAAAAGACGAAGCATATGAGGCAACGTCAATTCCATTTTTTGTAGTTTTCTTTTATAGACTAAACTAGTGATAAAACAAGAAACTAAAAGATTCAATTCCAAGATCTAAAGATATACCTTCAAGCACTCACCTCCCCGGCAAAGGCGTCAGAAAAGAGCTTCATTGACAGGATGTGAGTGCCGCTTACCTAGCCTCCCCGGCAACGGCGCTAGAAAAGAGCTTCTTGTCTACTATGCAACCATCTTATTGTAGACTCGTGTTGGGCCTCCAAGCGCAAAGTTTTGTAGGACAGTAGCAAATTACCCTCAAGTGGATGACCTAAGGTTTATCAATCCGTGGGAGGCGTAGGATGAAGATGGTCTTGTGTCCCCAACACGCCCAATACAATGGTAAATTGTATAGGTGCACTAGTTCGGCGAAGAGATGGTGATACAAGCGTAATATGGATGGTAGATATAGGTTTTTGTAATCTGAAAATATAAAAACAGCATGGTAGCAAGCAATAAAAGTGAGCGAAAACGGTATTGCAATGCATGGAAACAAGGCCCAGGGTTCATACTTTCACTAGAGCAAGTTCTCTCTATAATGATAACATAATTGGATCATATAACAATCCCTCAACATGCAACAAAGAATCACTTCAAAGTTCCTATCGCGGAGAACATAAGATGAAATTGCTTGTAGGGTACGAAACCACCTCAAAGTTATTCTTTCCGATCAATCCATTGAGCTATTCCTCCCTAGAGTTCGTAGTAAAAGAACACCATATGACACACATCAATCAACCCTAATGTCACCTAGATACTCCAATGTCACCACAAGTATCCGTGGGTCAATTATACGATATGCATCAAACAACTTCAGATTCATAATATTCAATCCAACACAAAGAACTTCAAGAGCATCCCGAGATTTCTATCAGAGAAAGGAATATGAAAACGTGCATCAACCCCTATGCATAGATTACCCCAATGTCACCACGGGAATCCGCAAGTCGATAACCAAAACATACATCAAGTGGATCAATAGAACATCCCATTGTCACCATGGATATCCCATCGCAAGACATACATCAAGTGCTCTCACATCCAAAGATTCAATCCGACATAACAAACCTCAAAGGAAAAGACTCAATTCATCACAAGGAGATAGAGGGGGAGAAACACCATATGATCCAACTATAGTAACAAAGCTCATGATACATCAAGATCGTGCCAAATCAAGAATTGAGGGAGAGAGATCAAACACATAGCTACTGGTACATACCGTCAGCCTCGAGGGTGACCTACTCCCTCCTCGTCATGGGGAGCGTCGGGATGATGAAGATGGCCACCGGTGATGAATGTTGATGGGTCTTACTAGAAGCCTGAGCAGTATTCCCAAACCATAAGGGTTGTTGTGAAGGGTCCTTCAGTGGATCCATCCACACTGTCTGGTTTCACTTGTGATAATCCTATCGTCATTGATGAGTCCTTTGAATCGAACTATAAAATGTTAAAAAACTAGAACGATGAAGTGTTTGCCAGGTTTATTGGAACTAACTATAGGAATGGGTCTCCTATGAAGAAGATCTGGGTTCCTAAAAGTTGTCTTGAGGAGCTTCCCATGAATGTCATCATGGGACCACGAGGGAAGAAAACAAACCCCAGACAAAAGGCTTCAAATGGCCCAAAGGCTTCATACAGACCAATGACCTGACATGGTCACCCTAACGCCAATGTTTTGCAGGGAAATTGTTATCAGACTCAGGAATATGAGCATGTCTCTTCGAACCGCTATGTTCACAAATCGAAGAACTTTTCTGCTTATTGATTTGAGTACTCTTCTCCTCCAGCAAAACTATATGCTAGGGCTTCAAAGCCAAAATTCTCTGATGCTGCACTTAGGCTCATTGCTTCTAAGCCACCCCTTAAGATGTGGGTGGTTAAGAAGAATTAACTTCTCATGCAGGGTCGTGTCTCCGGCCCAAAATCATTGACTTCTGAAGATGATGTTGGGGGCCTGAAAAATCTTGTAAAGTGCAAGATAAAACGTGAAAATGGTCTTACCATTTAGTTTGCCCATGGTTTTCTTGATGATCTTCCTACCATATCCTCAACTATGCTTACCTATGATGAACAACTCTATCAATACATGTTTGTTCTTCACAATACTCTTGGTGAAGCCTGTCCTACTAACTGCACTGTAGGGTACAACTCCGAAAGCTACTGAATGGATCATGGATAGTGGAGGCCCTAACCACATGACTAGTGATCGAAGTCTTCTCATGGATTCTACTCTTCGACCATCGACAAAAAGCCATATCACATTTGCTGACACTGGTAAAAGCAAGGTATTGGGTCTAGGTAGGGTTGCTATCTCAAAGGATCAACACATGGACAAAGTGATGCTTGTTGAATCCCTTGGATACAACCTCATGTTGTCTCAATGCTTTGTGATCTTGACATGATTGTGATGTTTGGAAAATATCGATGTCTTGTGTTAATGTCTACTGACAAATCTAAAGTCTTCGAAGGTTATCGAAGAGGTGATCTGTATATTGTAGATTTCTCCGCAGGAGCACAGCTTGATGTATGTCTTCTAGCAAAAGCTTCAGAGTGATGGCTTTGGCGTCGAAGGCTAGGACATGCAGGAATGAGGAACTTGCACACTCCCGTGAAGAAGAAGCATATCATTGGCATCGAGGGCATCAAGTTTGAGAAGGAACATCTATGTGGCGCTTGCGAAGCTGGGAAGATGACTAGGGCAAAACATCCCTCGAAGACCATCATGACGACCACTCGTCCCTTCGAGCTGCTACACATGGACTTATTTGGTCCTACTCACTACTCTACCCTAACTACTACTACACATCTCTATGGTTTTGTGTTTGTTGATGATTACTCTAGATATACCTGGGTGCACATAATACTCTATAAGACTGAGGTGCAAGATGTCTTCAGATGATTCGCAAATCGTTCCATGACCAACTATAGCATCAAGATCAAGCACATCAGGAGTGACAATGGCACTAAATTCAAGAACACTGGCCTAGACACTTATCTTGATACTCTCGGCATCATGCATGAGCTATCTGCACCATATACCCCTCAGCACAATGGCGTCATGGAGCGCAAAAATAGGACTCTTATTGAGATGGCTTGTACTATGCTTGATGAGTATAAGACTCCACGAAAGTTCTGGCCTGATACAGCATGCCACATCATCAATAGAGCATATCTTCACAAGTTCTTCAAGAAGACATCTTATGAACTACTCACTTGTAAGAAACCAAACGTCAGTTATTTCAAAGTCTTCGGTTCTAGGTGTTGGATCAAGGATCCACATCACATTTCCAAATTTGCACCGGAAGCACATGAAGGTTTTATGCTTGTTTACGGAAAGGATTCGCACACCTACTGAGTCTTCAACCTCTTTCACTATAAAGTGGTTGAAAGTGTAGATGTGCGGTCCAATGAGAATAACGACTCGCAAATAGAGCACCTGCCAAATGTGCTAGATGAAGCTTCTCAAGTGAGTCTATCAAGCAAATGGGTACAGGAGAAATCATACCCATCGAGGAACACGTAGAAGAGTAAGTTGTCATTCCTGCTCCTACTCAGCGTGAAGACAATACTAATGTCTACTACGCAAACTTCTTCTTGTAGACTCGTGTTGGGCCTCCAAGCGCGGAGTTTTGTAGGACTGTAGCAAATTTCCTTCAAGTGGATGACCTAAGGTTTTTCAATCTGTGGGAGGCGTAGGATGAAGATGGTCTCTCTCAAATAACTCTGCAACCAAATAACAAAGAGTCTCTTGTGTCCCCAACACACCCAATACAATGGTAAATTGTACAGGTGCACTAGTTCGGCGAAGAGATGGTGATACAAGCGTAATATGGATGGTAGATATAGGTTTTTGTAATCTAAAAATATAAAAACTGCAAGGTGGCAAGCGATAAAAGTGAGCGAAAACAATATTGCAATGCTTGGAAACAAGGCCTAGGGTTCATACTTTCACTAGTGCAACTTCTCTCAACAATGATAGCATAATTGGATCATATAATAATTCCTCAACATGCAACAAAGAATCACTCCAAAGTTCCTATCGCGGAGAACATAAGATGAAATTGCTTATAGGGTATGAAACCACCTCAAAATTATTCTTTCCGTTCAATCCATTGAGCTATTCCTATAAGTGTCACAAACAACCCTAGAGTTCATAGTAAAATAACACCATATGACACACATCAATCAACCCTAATGTCCCCTAGACACTCCAATGTCACCAAAAGTATCCGTGGGTCAATTATACAATATTCATCAAACAACTTCAGATTCATAATATTCGATCCAACAAAAAGAACTTCAAGAGCATCCCGAGATTTCTACCGGAGAAAGGAATATGAAAACATGCATCAACCCTTATGCATAGATTACCCCAATGTCACCATGGGAATCCGCAAGTTGATAACCAAAACATACATCAAGTGGATCAATAGAACATCCCATTGTCACCACGGATATCCCATCGCAAGATATACATCAAGTGCTCTCACATCCAAAGATTCAATCCAACATAACAAAACCTCAAAGGAAAAGACTCAATTCCTCACAAGGAGATAGAGGGGGAGAAACACCATATGATCCAACTATAGTAACAAAGCTCGCGATACATCAAGATCGTGCCAAATCAAGAACACGAGGGAGAAAGATCAAACACATAGCTACTGGTACATACCCTCAGCCCCGAGGGTGAACTACTCCCTCCTCGTCATGGAGAGCGTCGGGATGATGAAGATGGCTGTCGGTGGTGATTCCACCCTCCGGCAGGGTGCTAGAACAGGGTCCCAATTGGTTTCTGGTCGCTACAGAGGCTTGCGGCGGTGGAACTCCGGATCTAGGTTTATTTCTGGGGGTTTCTATATTTATAAGAATTTTTGGCGTCGGGAATAAGTCAGGGGTCCACGAGGAGCCGACAAGACCGGAGAGCGCCCCCAGGGGGTAGGGAGCGCCCTCCACCCTTGTGGAGGCCTCGTGGCTCTTCTGGCCCAAGTCTTTTGCTTCGGGGGCTTCTTCTGGTCCATAAAAAATCACGTAAATTTTCAGGTAAATTGGAGTCCGTTTGATATTCCTTTTCTGTAGAACTCAAAAACAAGCAAAAACAGAAACTGGCACTAGGCTCTAGGTTAATAGGTTAGTCCCAAAAATCTTATAAAGTAGCATAGAAATTCATATGAAACATCCAAGATGGATAATATAATAGCATGGAACAATCAAAAGTTATAGATAAGTCGGAGACGTATCAAATACTGAGCTTGAAGGTAATGCTGAAGATGAAGATAATGATCATAAACAGCAAAGTCTTCACCTTGTTCATCCTGATGTTGCTAATGAAGCTCAGATTGAGAAGATAATTGATAGAATCAATGCACCTGGTCCGCTCACTCGATAAAGACCTACACAACTAGCCAACTTCTGTGGGCACTTCACATTCGTCTCCATATCCAGAAAGATGATGAAGCCTTCAGGGAACCAGAATGGATTCAACCTATGCAAGAAGAGCTTCAACAATTTGAGCTCAATGATGTCTCGCTCTAGGCACGCCCGCACCTTGCTACTGCTCTGCCGCGGCCGCCCCTGCGCCTCACTGCTCCCGCACTCACCGTCGCCGCGCTCGCTGACAGGCCGAGCCCCGGCGTCCCTCCGCTCGACGCTGGCGCCACTACAGGCCGCCCCTGCACCATCCGCCAATTCTATCCAAAGCGCCGGATTACGTGCTCTCCAACGCGCCCGCACGCGCCCTGAATGGCTGTCGGAATCGGCCGGCTGGAGCCCCCCTCCCCCCGCGCCAGTGTAACATCGGAGTTAGCCGCCGACGTGGCCAGTGATACGTCTCCAATGTATCTATAATTTTTGATTGTTCCATGCTATTATATTATCATTCTTGGATGTTTTACAATCATTTTATAGCAACTTTATATCATTTTTTGGCACTGACCTATTGACATAGTGCCCAGTGCCAGTTGCTGTTTTTTGCTTGTTTTTTACTTCGCAGAATATCAGTACCAAACGGAGTCCAAACGCAGCGAAACTTTTTGGAGAATTTTTATGGACCAGAAGACACCTTTTGGGCCAAAGAAGTACCAGAGGGAGCTCCGAGGGGAGCACAACGCACCTGGGAGCGCCTGGGGGCCCAGGCGTGCCCTGGTGGGTTGTGCCCACCTCGACCGCCTCCCGCACTGCCTCTTTGCTTTCTAAATACCCCGAAAATTCAAAAACCCTAGGGGAGTCGACGAAACACAATTCCAGCGGCCGCAAGTTCCAGAAACACCAGATCCAATCTATACACCATCATGGAGGGGTTCATCATCCTCATTGGTGCCTCTCCGATGATGCGTGAGTAGTTCATTGTAGACCTACGGGTCAGATACGTCCATTTTGCATCATGTTTTCCTACTGTTATTTATGATGTTTCTATGCATAATAATGCTTTTTGGAGTAATTCTAATGCCTTTTCTCTCTTAATATGCAAGCTACACACAAAGAGGGAGAATTCCGGCAGCTGGAAATCTGGACCTGGAAAAGCTACGTCAGGCCACCTATTCAGGCCACCTATTCTGCACAACTCCAAACAAGCTGAAACTTTACGGAGATTTTTTATGGATTATTTGAGGAATATTGGAGCCAATAAGTACCAGAGGGGGCCCAACAGGTGGGCACAACCCACCTGGGCGCGCCAGGGAGCCCAAGCGCGCCCTGGTGGGTTGTGCTCAGCCAGGCCCACCTCCGGTGCCCATCTTCTGGTATATAAGACATTTTGACCTTGAAAAATAAGGATAGGACTTTCGGGACGGAGCGCCGCTATCTCGAGGCGAAACTGGGTCAGGAGCACTTTTGCCCTCCGGCGGAGCGATTTCACCGGGGGAACTTCCCTCCCGGAGGGGGAAATCATCGTCATCATCATCACCAACAACTCTCCTATCTTGGGGAGGGCAATCTCCATCAACATCTTCAACAGCACCATCTCCTCTCAAACCCAAGATCATCTCTTGTGTTCAATCTTTGTACTGGAACTTTAGATTGGTGCTTGTGGGTGACTAGTAGTGTTGATTACATCTTGTAGTTGATTACTATATGGTTTATTTGGTGGAAGATTATATGTTCATAGGTAGGAGGTTTGCTAAAGTAAGAACTACACCTAAGCACCGATCCACCCACATATCAAATTATCAAAGTAGCGAACACAAATCAAACCAACATGATGAAAGTGACTAGATGGAATTCCCGTGTACCCTCAAGAACGCCTTGCTTACTATAAGAGACAGTTTTGGCTTGTCGTTTGCCTCAAAAGAATTGGGCTACCTTGCTGCACTTTTGTTACTACAATCATTACTTGCTCGTTACAAATTATCTTGCTATCAAACTACTCTGTTACTTACAATTTCAGCACTTGCAGACATTACACCTTGCTGAAAACCACTTGTCATTTCCTTCTGCTCCTCGTTGGGTTCGACACTCTTACTAATCGAAAAGAGCTACAATTGATCCCCTATACTGGTGGGTCATCAAGGCTATTTTCTGGCGCCGTTGCCGGGGAGTGAAGCGCCTTTGGTAAGTGGAATTTGCTAAGGAAACATTTATATAGTGTGCTGAAATTTACTGTCACTTGTTACTATGGAAAACAATCCTTTGAGGGGTTTGTTTGGGCTATCTTCACCTCGACCGGAACCACAATTAGCTACCCCTCAACCTACTGCACCTACTAAAAATATTGAATATGAAATTCCTTCGAGTATGATAGAACAACTGCTAGCTAATCCTTATGCGGGAGACGGAACTGAACATCCTGATATGCACTTGATATATGTGGAACAAATTTGCGGATTGTTTAAGCTTGTAGGTTTATCTAGAGATGCAGTTAAGAAGAAGGTTTTCCATTTATCTTTGAAGGTAAAAGCATTGGCATGGTATAGGCTATGTGATGGTATTGGATCCTGGAATTGGAATCGATTGAAATTGGAGTTTGACCAAAAAATATCCCATGTATCTAGTTCATCGTGATCGGAATTACATATATAATTTTTGGCCGCGTGAAGGATAAAGTATTGCTATAGCTTGGGGGAGTCTTAAGTCAATGTTATATTCATGCCCCAATCATGAGCTCTCAAGAGAAATCATTATCCAGAATTTTTATGCTCGCTTTCTCATAATGATCGATCCATGCTTGATACTTCTTGTGCTGGTTCTTTTATGAAGAAGGCTATTGAATTCCGGTGGGATCTTTTGGAAAGAATTAAACGCAACTCTGAAGATTGGGAACTCGACGAAGGTAAATAGTCAGATATTAAGTTTAAGTATGACTGCGTTTAATCCTGTATGAATACCGATGCTTTCCAAAAGTTTAGCACTAAATATGGATTTGACTCTGAGATAGTAGCCTACTTTTTTGAATCATTTGCTACTCATGTTGATCTCCCTAAAGAGAAGTGGTTTAAATATCACCCACCTATTAAATAAGAAATTAAAGAACCGGTACCAGTTAAAGAGGAAACTATACTTTATAATGTTGATCCAGTTGTTCCTACTTCTTATATTGAGAAACCACATTTCCCTGTTAGGATAAAGGAACATGCTAAAGTATCAACTGTGGTCAACAAAAGTTATATCAGAACACCTAAACCTGATGAACAAATTAAAGTAGAGCCTAGTGTTTCTATGGTTAAAGATCTCTTGGAAGAAAATATAGATGGGCATGTTATTTACTTGTGTAATGAAGCTACTAGAATTGTCAAACCCGATAAAACAGATAATCATAGACCCGCTGTTGGCATGCCCGTTGTGTCAGTTAAAATAGGAGATTACTGTTATCATGGTTTATGCGACATAGGTTCTAGCGTAAGTGCTATTCCTTACACCTTATATCAGGAAATTATGAATGACATAGCACCCGCAGAGATAGAAGACATAGATGTTACTATTAAACTTGCTAATAGAGATACTATTTCACCAATTGGGATTGTTAGAGATGTTGATGTCTTGTGTGGGAAAATAAAATACCCTACTGATTTTCTTGTTCTTGGTTCCCCACAAGATGACTTTTGTCCCATTATCTTTGGTAGACCTTTCTTGAACACCGTTAATGATCAAATAGATTGTAAGAAACAAATTATCGGTGCCAGTTTTGGTGATGAGTCTCATGAGTTTAATTTTCCCAAGTTTAGTAGAAAGCTTCATTAAAAAGAATTGCCCAGTAAGGATGAAATAATTGGCCTTGCTTCTATTGTTGTGCCTCCTACTGATCCTTTAGAACAATATTTTCTAGACCATGAAAATGATTTACATATGCATGAAAGAAATGAAATAGATGGGATTTTTTGAACAACGTCCTCTGCTTAAACACAATTTGCCTATTGAAACTCTAGGAGGTCCTCCTCCACCTAAAGGTGATCCTGTGTTTGAATAAAAACAATTGCCAGAGACTTTGAAATATGCTTATCTTGATGAAAAGAAGATATATCCTGTTATTATTAGTGTTAACCTTTCAGAACATGAAGAAGAAAGATTATTGAAAGTTGTAAGGAAGCACCGAGCTGCTATTGGATATACTCTTGATGATTTAAAGGGCATTAGTCCCACTCTATGTCAGCACAAGATTAATATGGAACCTGATGCTAAACCAGTTGTTGATCACCAACGTCGGTTAAATCCGAAGATGAAGGAAGTGGTTAGAACGGAGATATTAAAACTTCTGGAAGCAGGTATAATCTATCCTATAGCTGATAGTAGATGGGCGAAGTCATATTCATTGTGTTCCTAAGAAAGGAGGTATTACTATTGTTCCTAATGATAAGAATGAACTTATTCCACAAAGAATTGTTACAGGCTATAGAATGGTAATTGATTTTAGAAAATTAAAAAAAGCAACTAGAAAAGATCATTACCCTCTGCCTTTTATTGATCAAATTCCAGAAAGATTATCTAAGCACACACACTTTTGTTTCCTTGATGGATATTCTAGTTTTTCACAAATACCTGTTTCTCAACCTGATCAAGAAAAGTCCACTTTCACTTGGCCCTTTGGAACTTATGCTTATAGATGTATGCCTTTTGGTTCATGCAATGCACCTACTACCTTTCAAATATGTATGACGTCTATATTCTCTGACTTCTGTGAAAAGATTGTTGAAGTTTTCATGGATGAGTTTTCTGTTTATGGAAAATCTTTCGATGATTGTTTAAGCAATCTTGATTGAGTTTTGAAGAGATGCAAGCAAACAAATCTTGTCTTGAATTGGGAGAAGTGCGATATTATGGTTAATGAAGGTATTGTTTTGGGCCATAATATTTCTGAAAGAGGCACTGAAGTGGACATCAAAGGTATTCGTAGTTTCCTAGGTCATGTTTGTTTCTATAGGAGATTTATCAAAGACTTTTCTAAAATTTCTAGGCCTCTTACAAATCTTTTGCAAAAGGATGTTTCTTTTTTTTTGATGATGATTGTTTAGAAGCCTTCGAAACACTTAAGAAAGCCTTAATTTCTGCACCTATTGTTCAACCACCTGGTTGGAACTTGCCTTTTGGAATTATGTGTTATGCTAGTGATTATGCTGTTGGTGCTGTTCTAGGACAAAGAGCTGAGAAGAAACTGAATGTTGTTCATTATGCTACTAAAACTCTAGACAGTGCACAACGAAATTATGCAACTACCGAAAAAGCATTTCTAGCGGTGGTGTTTGTTTGTGATAAATTTAGATCTTACATTGTTGACTCTAAAGTTATCATTCACACCGACCATGCTGCTATTAAATATCTTATGGAAAAGAAAGATGCTAAACATAGACTTATTCGATGGGTTCTCTTGCTACAAGAATTTGATTTACATATTACTGATAGGAAAGGAGCTGAGTACCCAGTAGCTGATAACTTGTCTAGGCTTGAAAATGTGCTTGATGACCCACTACCTATTGATGATAGTTTTCCTGATGAGCAGTTAGCTGCAATAAATGTTTCTAATAACACTCCTAGGTATGATGATTATGCTAATTACATTGTTGCTAAATATTTACCACCTAGCTTTTCTTACCAACAAAAGAAAAAATGCTTCTATGATTTAAGACATTACTTTTGGGATGACCCACATCTTTATAAAGAAGGAGTAGATGGTATTATTAGAGATTGTGTACCTGAGCATGAACAGGGACAAATCCTATGGAAACGTCACTCCGAAGCTTATGGAGGGCATCATGCTGGAGACAGAACTGCTCACAAGGTATTGCAATCTAGATTTTATTGGCCTACTCGCTTCAAGGATGCCCGTAAGTTCGTCTTATCTTGTGATGAATGTCAAAGAATAGGTAATATCGGTAAGCGTCAAGAAATGCCTATGAATTATTCACTTGTTGTTGAACCATTTGATGTTTGGGGATTTGATTACATGGGACCTTTTCCTTACTGTCGGTGTCAAAACCGGTGGGTCTCGGGTAGGGGGTCCTCGGACGGCCGGACTATATACTTTAGCCGGACTGTTGGACTATGAAGATACAAGATTGAAGACTTCGTCCCGTGTCCGGATGAGACTCTCGTTGGCGTGGAAGGCAAGCTTGGCAATATGGATATGTAGATCTCCTCCCTTGTAACCGACTCTGTGTAAACCTAGCCCCCTCCGGTGTCTATATAAACCGGAGGGTTTAGTCCGTAGGACAACAACAATCATACCATAGGCTAGCTTCTAGGGTTTAGCCTCTACGAACTCGTGGTAGATCAAATCTTGTATACTCATATCATCAAGATCAATCAAGCAGGAAGTATTGTATTACCTCCATCGAGAGGGCCCGAACCTGGGTAAACATCGTGTCCCCCGCCTCCTGTTACCATCCGCCTTAGACGCACAGTTCGGGACGCCCTACCGGAGATCCACCAGTTTTGACACCGACATTGGTGCTTTCATTGAGAGTTCCACTGTGCCGTCCCCGTAAGGCTTGATGGCTCCATCGATCATCGGCAACGATGCGACCCAGGGTGAGGTTTTCCTCCCCGGACAGATCTTCGTATTCAGCGGCTTCGTACTGCGGGCCAACTCGCTTGGCCATCTGGAGCAGATCGAGAGCTACGCCCCTAGCCATCAGGTCAGGTTCGGAAACTTGAACTACACTGCCAACATCCGCGGAGACTTGATCTTCGACGGATTCGAGCCCATGTCAGGTGCACCGCACAATCACGACGAGCATGACTTAACTCTGTCGTCGGACAGTGTTCGGGAGATCACACCTGCAACTACTCTGGCCCTCAATCCGGAACAAGTTGCACCATCTGAGGACAGGTGGATAGACCCCGCCACGGAGGCCGCACTCTCAGTGGCGATAGAGCCAAATACTGACCTTACCTCCTACAAGAGTCGTGTTGCCGAACCATTGGATTCGTCCCTGGCCACGGGCTCTGAGCTGCTGGCATCCATGCCTATCGAATCCGATTGGGCACCGATCATGGAGTTTACCTCCGGGGATATCTTTCAACACTCGCCTTTTGGCGACGTGCTAAACTCATTAAGGTCTCTCTCCTTGTCAGGAGAACCTTGGCCGAACTATGTCCGGCTAGAATGGGATGCGGACGATGAAGAAATTCGCTCCCCACCCACCACCCACTTAATAGCCACTGTCGACGATTTAACCGACATGCTCGACTTCGACTCCGAAGACATCGACGGTATGGACGACGATGCAGGAGACGAACAGGAACCACCGCCCACAGGGTGCTGGACCGCCACCTCATCATATGATATATACATGGTGGATACCCCCAAAGAAGGCGATGGCGATAAGACAGCGGAGGATGACCCCTCCAAGAAGCAACCCAAGCACCGACGTCAGCAGCGCCGCTCTAAGTCCCGCCATAGCAAAAGTAGCGATACCGGCACAAGAGACAATAACACTCCGGATAGTGCCGAAGATGACGACAATCCCCTCCAGCCAGATTTAGAGCGGGAGGATGAACAAGCTAGCCCTCCAGAACAGGGAGCAGACGGAGAAACGGAGGATGACAATTACATGCCTCTCTCCGAAGACGAGGTGAGCCTCGGCGACGAAGAATTTATCATGCCTGAGGGTCCCGTCGAGCAGGAGCGCTTCAAGCACCGGCTTATAGCCACAGCAAATAGCCTGAAGAAAAAGCAACAACAGCTTCGAGCTGATCAAAATCTGCTAGCGGATAGATGGACCGAAGTCCTTGCGGCCGAGGAATACGAACTCGAACGCCCCTCCAAGAGTTACCCAAAGCACAGGTTGCTACCCCGACTCGAGGAGGAAGCATTAAAACCGACATCACTAGCGTATGATGCGGCGGATCGGCCACCTCGTGGCCGAGACAGAGAGGCATATCAGCCCGAAGTCCAGACTGCACCCTGCTGTCGTTCAACCACAAACACCAAGGCCCGGGGCAACACGCGGGACCTGCGAGACGTATTGGAAAACAAAGCAGGGCATACAAGATCGATCTACGGATCACGGGGTCACGCCCCAACGCGGGACGATGATCGTCACGCCGGATATACCAAAAGAAAATTCGGCCGGGCCGAATACCGTAGACAAGACTCGTATGAACTGCGTCGTGATATAGCCCGGCACAAAGGCGCCGCACACCCCCTATGCTTCACTGATGAAGTAATGGATCACGAATTCCCAGAGGGTTTTAAACCCGTAAATATTGAATCATATGATGGTACAACCGACCCCGTGGTATGGATCGAGGATTTCCTCCTCCACATCCACATGGCTTGCGGTGATGATCTACATGCCATCAAGTACCTCCCACTAAAACTCAAAGGACCAGCTCGGCATTGGATGAATAGCTTGCCAGCAGACTCCATTGGCAGTTGGGAGGACTTGGAAGATGCATTCCTTGACAACTTCTAGGGCACTTATTTGCGGCCACCAGATGCTGATGACTTGAGCCATATAATTCAGCAGCCAGGGGAATCGGCCAGGAAATTCTGGACCAGGTTCCTAACTAAGAAAAACCAAATTGTCGACTGTCCGGATGCAGAGGCCTTAGCGGTATTCAAGCATAACATCCGTGACGAATGGCTTGCCCGGCACCTCAGCCAGGAGAAGCCGAAGTCTATGGCAGCCCTCACGACACTCATGACCCGCTTTTGCGCGGGCGAAGATAGCTGGCTGGCTCGCAGCAACAACACATCAAGGAATCCTGGCACTTCAGATAGCAGGGATAGCAACAGCAAACCACGACGCAACAAACACAAGCGCCGCAAATATGGTTAAAACGCCAAAAATACGGCAGTTAATGCCGGGTTCAGGGGCTCAAAATCCGGTCAGCGGAAAGGGCCACCCGAAAATAACAATCCAGGTCCATCCAGTCTGGACCGCATACTTGATCGCCAATGCAAAATTCACGGCACCCCAGGAACGCCAGCCACCCCTACCAACAGAGAATGCTGGGTCTTCAAACAAGCCGCAGGGCAGGCGCAGAAGACAGGGAAGGGGGCCTCAAAGCGATGATGGCGACGAAGAGCCCAGATCACTGAACACAGGAGGGCAAAATAAATTTCCCCCGCATATTCAATCGGTGAATGTGGTAAATACCACCCAAATTACCAACTCGGACCGGATACGCACCCTTAGGGACGCCGACTTAACGGAACTAGTCGTCCCACAATATAAACTAGGGCCGGTCACCTTCAATCTCATGGATCGTCCGGTTAACGCCAATGAGGGCAATCCAACCGCACTAGTCCTCGACCCAATAATAGACGGGTTCCAACTCACTCGAGTCCTTATGGACGGAGGCAGCAGTCTAAATCTGCTTTACCAGGACACAGTGCGCAAGATGGGCATCGGTCATTCGTTGATCAAACCGACTAAAGCCACCTTCAGAGGCATTATACCAGGTGTGGAAGCCAGCTATACAGGCTCCATTGCCCTTGAGGTAGTCTTCGGATCACCAGAAAATTACCGTACCGAAGAGTTAATCTTCGACATCGTCCCTTTCCGCAGTGATTATCAGGCACTGCTCGGACGAACAGCGTTCGCTCGATTCAACGCGGTGCCACATTATGCCTACCGTAAGCTCAAGATGCCCGGTCCACGCGGCGTCATCACGGTTAATGGCAAGACCGAACCTTCCTGCGGCACCAAGAAATACACTACTGCTTTAGCAGCAGAAGCAACGAGCAGCACCTTGCAGCCGAACCTCGGGTCGACGTCCAGGCTCCTGGACACCGTCAAGGGACCCCGAGCTACTCCGCGAAAGGATAGCCTGGCTCGTCCAGAGCTCAATTAAACACTCCGGCGAAGGCCAGGACAGGCCGAACTCAGCGGCTCAACCGCTCTCCGGCACGCAAATATTTCTTTCATTTCCTTCACAGGTTCACCTTTGCACCGACCAGGACGGGCTATACGGAGGCAGCTTGAACGCGCAGGGGAATCCTTAGACATTCCCCGCCATGACCATCCGGCTATATTACGGATCCGCACTCAGCTTCTTCCCCCTGGTCTCAGCAGGTTCCGCAATCATATTCCTTTTTTTATCACATTACTTGTACTCATACGCATAGACGTATTATTCAAATACAACATGTGAATTTATATGACGTTTACCTGCTGTTATTTCTTATCGAAATTCTTTTGTCAAGTGGCATCCGTACACCGCGATATGCCCTAAATATGCCAGGGGCTTCGTTTTACCCATAACACGGCAATAAAGTCTGAGCACCTTCATGGAAGTTCGGCACCCCAAACCTATAGCATTATATGCATCAGCTCCAAATCATGTCTTGGGTCAATAGTTGGGTTTGCCCGACTCCCATGTTTTGGTACCTTACGTTCCGCTATATCGGCTAAGGTAGCACTGGGAGAACTACTGCGATTGTGTCCCGGTTCTTCCGGACGAGCACCTCGGTAGAGAAAGCCGAAAACTCACTGTCATGATACGGCGAGAGCTGGTCAGCTGTTCGAGAGGTCACAAAATCTTTAAGGATTTCTCCCGCATAATGCCATAACCAATGCAGCGTGCGATGGATCATTTTTTCTCCGATCAGGTGCTTATAGAGCCCCTAGTACGGTCTTCCGAACACCAGGGGCTGCGCCTACCATACTAAAGCTCCTATGGCTAAGTGAGAGTGATAAAGCCCTATAGTCTGATTGCCTGGTTCGTTGTGCTGAGCACCTCCTTCGAAGGACCCAAAACAGGGATAAAGAGTACTCAGGTTTACCCCGAACACCCCCGTACTTCTTACGTGGGGGCAGAAGTCGAAGACTGGCCAACTCTCAGGTTTAGCATATAAAACGGCCGCACAGGAGGGTAAACTTTTATATAACAAGTAACAAAAAATGACCTTGTTTAAATATTACAAAGGACAACATGATTGTCATTCATGGAAATACAATGTCCTTGGTGCATAGCTCCGCTGCAAGGTAGGATCCCTTTAGGACACTGCCATAATACAATTCGGGATTGCGGTGCTCCTTCCCCTTTGGCGGCCCTTCGGTTATCAGCTTTTCCGCATCCATCTTCCCCCAGTGCACCTTTGCGCGGGCGAAGGCCATTCGTGCACCTTCTATACAGACCGACCGCTTGATGATGTCAAGTCGAGGGCAAGCGCTTACAAGCCGCTTCACGAGCCCGAAGTAGCTGCTTGGAATCGGCTCGGTAGGCCATAGCCGGATAACCAAATCTTTCATGGCTAGTTCCGCCGCCTTATGCAGTTCGATCAGCTGTTTCAGTTGATCGGCAAAAGGCACCGGATAATTCGGTGCCAAATACTACGACCAGAAGAGCTTATCTGAAGTGTTCCTTTCTTCAGCTTGGTAGAATTGGGCGGCATATGATATGCTGCGGGGTAGCTCGGCAAATACCCCTGAGAAATCCGGGTTCAAAATTAGAAACATGGTTTTCCCCTCAAATGCTTTACATGGAAAAAGCCTTACCCGCCGCGATCTTTCTCGCCTCTTGGATCCCCTGCAGGGCGCTTTGGGTTTCCCCCGGGCATCGCTCGTGGCCAGATGCGCCTTGGTGAGTTCGGATTTTTTCTCCGTTAAACTCTGCTCCAAGGTCTCGCACTTCCTCACGACCTCTTGCAGCTCCTGCTCCGCTTTAATAACCATCGCCCCGTGCTTCTCACGAAGAGCCTACTCTATGGCTGCCTTTTTCTCGGCCTCGGCCATAGCCTTCTTAAGGGCTTCGACTTCGGTCACAATCCCTAGCACAAATTATGAAGCTTATTTCACACTGAAAATTCATTCGTAATAAACGTGAACAAAACTTGTGCTTACCTTGTTTATCTCTCAACTGCACTTTCAATTGGCCAAGTTCTTCTTGGGCTTGCTCCAGACTTTGATTTCAGTCCGGAGATCTCCGCAGTATGAGAAGCAGCAGCCGCCATAGACGCATGCTTATAACAGAAGAGAAATAGATGTCATTCAATGAGTCTTCCTGCGAACATAAATTCGATCCTCTGTCCGGTTCTTTCTTTCACCGAACAGTGTATCAGGGGCTACTATCTATACTATGACACTCTTCGAAAACTCATAAAACATACATCAAAGCCTTTTATAAGGCTGATACAAGCTCCGTTCAGTCCACTCTCAGCAGACTGAACCTTCTCAATCACCGCACCCATAAGGGCACGCTGTTCATCAATGATGGAGGCACCCTTCAGCGCCACCAACAAAGCATCCGACGCCTCTGGTTGGACAGACGTCACCGGTATACCTCCTCCAGCTGAGAGAGGCTGCCTGCTTGATTCTGGAGCCATATTGGTCTCTGGAACGACATCCGACTAGGAGCCGAATTCAAGATGGCCCCCGCCGTCAGCTCCCATGGGAATCTGCTCCCCCATGTGTTCGGCCCCCGAAGTTTGACCTCCAGGCGCTGCCTTCACGGTCTTTCCCTCTCCTCCTGGGTCGAGGTCCCTCCGGGAAGAAGCCTCGGTGGTATCCACCTGTTTGGAGGAAGGGGCCTTCGGGGCCGTCCCGCCTTCGATAGCATCCAAGCTCAGCGAATCCTCCGATGAGGATTGTTCGGTACGGGGCCTCGCCGGGCTAAAAACATATGGCTCAGATAAATTACGCCATGATAAGTCTGGACGCATAAGCATGTTCGGACTATATATACTCACGGATTCACCAGGGGCTGGACCCTGGGGTCCCATGCCGGGCCACTGGCGGTGGCGGCAGCGAACTCCTCCGGCAAAGGAGCTTTTCCCGTTTTGGGGACTCGGCCTCCAAGTGTGTGGAGGCCGTCCTTTTATTTCTTTCCCCCGCAGGGGATTCATCTTCCTCCTCCTCCTCGTTCTCTCTGGAGGCGGAACGGGCATCCGAGCCTTCGGATGTTGTGTCCGAAGTGCCGCAGCGACGAAGGCTGCCCCGGGTCTTTTTGGCCTCCTTGTCGGCCGTCTTCTTCGGCACCTTGTAAGGCGCCGGGACCAGCATCTTCGTCAGAAGAGGGACGGCCGGTTCTTCGGGTAGCGGGGCCGGACAATGGATCCGCTCCGCCTTCTTCGTCCAGCCCTAGGTGAATTATGGAAAGCACATTAAGCTCTCCCCTTGTGTTATGTGGGCAAAAAGTACGATTACTCACCGAACTTGCAGGGCGGGACAGTTGGTACCCACGGTCTTCGGAGGAGTCCGGCCATGATTTGCTGGACTTGAAAAGCACCTTCTAGATGTCCTTGTGCGAGGAGCCGAAAAGCTGCCGCAAGGTTTGGTGCTTGGCCGGATCGAACTCCCATAGATTACAAGTCCGGTGTTGACAAGGCAGGATCGGCGAGCTAACATCACCTGGACCACGTTGACAAGTTCAATGTTCTTGTCTTCCATATCTCTAGCACGCATCTGCAGCATCGACAATTCGTCGGACGAGGACCAGTTCAGGCCCTTCTTGACCCAGGATGTGAGCCGCAGGGGGGACCGGATCGAAACTCGGGAGTAGCAGCCCATTCTATGCCACGCGGCTCGGTGATGTAAAACCACTGTTGTTGCCACTCCCTGATGGCTCGGTGATATAATGTTGGGCATCTTGCTCACCATAGCGGCCCCGCACTCGGCATGCTCGCCATCCACTACCTTGGGCTTCACATTGAAAATCTTCAGCCAGAATCCAAAATGTGGCGAGATGCGGAGAAAGGCCTCGCACACGACAATGAATGTCGAGATATTGAGGAAGGAATTTCGGGACAGATCATGCAGATCGATCCCATAATAATACATGATGCCGTGGACAAACTGGTGGAGGGGAAACCCTAGCCCGCGGACAAAGTGAGGGAGGAATACAACCCTCTCGTGGTGTTCTAGGGTAGGGACGATCTGTCCCGCCGTTGGGAGACGATGGCTAATCTTCTTGGCCAGATACCCGGCCTCCCGAAGCTTTTTAATATCCTTCTCCCGGACGGTAGAGGCCATCCATTTGCCTCCTGCTGTGGATCCAGACATTTTCGGAATGCCTTTGTGGGCGGAGAAGACGAACGCTTGGGTGCTGGAGCTTGAGCGAAGTGGAATGGATCGGGAAGGAGAAAGCGTGGGTGTGAAAGGGAGTCCTTATCCCCTTATAAAGGCATAAGGGCTTCTGCGCCTCCCCACTTGCCTAGTAAAACCATTTATTCCCCAAGCGCCGTAATTGATGGCGCGGTTGGGTTATCCACACCCGTATTGATGAGAATCCCATGATAAGGGGACACGATCTCTGCTTCGACAAAACATGCCAAGAAAACCGCCTCACAATATGTGCAGTAGCTGGTTGAGAAAAACGGTTCGAATAATGACCGGGCCGTGGTATGATGCCATGCTGCCGAACATGTCAGCAGATTAGATTTGTGGAAATATTATTCTCTCTACGGAGGTATGTGGAATTTGTTTTGTAGAGCCGGACACTATCCATGAGTTCAAAATCTTCTATGAAGTATTCGGATGAAGAACCCGCCTTGCAATGCCGAAGACAATCTGCGCGCCGGACTCGTCGTCATTGAAGCCTGGTTCAGGGGCTACTGAGGGAGTCCCGGATTAGGGGGTCTTCGGACGACCGGACTATATACTTTAGCCGGACTGTTGGACTATGAAGATACAAGATTAAAGAGCTTGGCAATACGGATATGTAGATCTCCTCCCTTGTAACCGACTCTGTGTAACCCTAGCCCCCTCCGGTGTCTATATAAACCGGAGGGTTTAGTCCGTAGGACAACAACAATCATACCATAGGCTAGCTTCTAGGGTTTAGCCTCTACGATCTCGTGGTAGATCAACTCTTGTAATACTCATATCATCAAGATCAATCAAGCAGGAAGTAGGGTATTACCTCCATCGAGAGGGCCCGAACCTGGGTAAACATAGTGTCCCCCGCCTCCTGTTACCATACGCCTTAGACGCACAGTTCGGGACCCCCTACCCGAGATCCGCCGGTTTTGACATCAACACTTACTCTAATGGATATACACATATTTTGGTTGCTGTTGATTATGTTACTAAATGGGTAGAAGTTATTCCAACCAGTAGTGCTGGTCACAACACCTCTATTAAAATGCTTCTGGAAGTTATTTTACCAAGGTTTGGAGTCCCTAGATATTTAATGGCTGATGGTGGTTCACACTTAATTCATGGTGCTTTTCGTAAAATGCTTGCCAAGTATGATGTTAACCATAGAATTGCATCACCTTATCATCCTCAGTCTAGTGGTCAAGTTGAACTTAGCAATAGAGAAATAAAATTAATTTTGCAAAAGACTGTTAATAGGTCCAGGAAGAATTGGTCTAAGAAATTAGATGATGCACTTTGGGCTTATAGAACAACATATAAAAATCCTACGGGTACGTCTCCTTATAGAATGGTTTCTGGAAAAGCTTGTCATTTGCCTCTTGAGTTAGAACATAAAGCATATTGGGCGGTCGAAGAACTCAATTGTGATTTCAAACTTGCCGGTGAAAAGAGGTTATTTGATATTAGCTCATTAGATGAATGGAGAACCCAAGCTTATGAAAATGCCAAATTATTTAAAGAAAAGGTTAAAAGATGGCATGATAAAAGAATCCAAAAGCGTGAGTTCAAAGTCGGAGAATATGTTCTTCTGTACAACTCTTGTTTCAGGTTCTTTGCAGGAAAACTCCTCTCCAAATGGGAAGGACCCTAGGTTATCGAGGAGGTTTATCGGTCTGGAGCTATCAAAATAAATAATGCCGAAGATACTAACCCGAAGGTTGTTAATGGGCAAAAAATAAAACATTATATCTCAAGTAATGTTGAAAGTAATATTATCCAAACATTGACAGCAGAAGAACACATAAAAGAGTCCTTCTGGAACACTCCAGAATCGTGAAAAAAGAGGCGGTACATGATACGGTAAGTAAACGGTCTCCGAAAAATCCGCAACAATAGTTTTTGTCGGTTTTGCAATATTTAGAAAATTAGAAAAATAAGAAACTACCGGGAAAGTGACCCTGGTGGGCACAAGACACCAGGGCGCACCTGGCTTGCCACGCACGCCCAGGTGGGTTGTGCCCACCTGGGGCACCTTCCGGACTCCGTTTTTCTACCGTTTGCTTGTTTCCCAAGATAAAAAATCTTTATATACCCCCCGAACATATTGACCACCGTATCAAGGAGAAATCTTATGTTTTCTTTTCCTTGCCGTTTTCTGTCAGATCTCATCTACCATGGCTGGCTTCAAGCTCCTCCAAGGACAAGCTCTTCAAGAACGTCATCAACCCATATTTGCGGGAGGTGGTGCAGCACCCTCTGGCCATCCAGATGCATGAGGGGGTGCTTCACATCGGTGATGTGCAAGGACCCAAGGGGACGGGGACCATGGAGGCCAGGCTTGAAGATAAGGAGCAAGAAGTCTTCCGGTGCAAGGGGATGGTGGAGGATGGACTCAATGCCAATCAACTCATGATTATGGACCATACCCGTGATCTCAAGGTGGATGGAAAGTCCATGAAGGACATCATCTTCACCCTCAACGAGCAAATCAACTTCCTCCAAAGCCAGATCTATGATCTTCAAAACCAAGTCTTTGCATATGTGGCGAGGTTTAAAGGTATGAGTTTGGCTGCCAGCTGTAGGACCTGTGAGACTCATTCTTCCTCTTACGATGGTGGACTTCTTCCATGGAAACCCGAGGACAAGATCGCATCTACTTCATCACCACCTTCTTCTTCATCACCAAAAGAAAATTGAGTATCGGGAATGGGCACTCCCCTTGGCTTCCGCCAAGCTTGGGGGTGATTCCCCGGTATCGTATCACCCCTCTATCTTTTGCCTTTACTTAATTTAGTTCGATCTTTTGCTTTAGATGAATAAAAGTTTAGTTCGACCATTTCTTTTCGAGAGCTTTCTTAGTGATCTATCCTTGTAATCGTGTGCAAGATATATAATAAAGTTTAGTTTGAGTTTTTGCTTTCTTTACTTTCATGTTGCAATAAAAAGAAAAGAAATAAATTGAAAAGATCATATGCTAATCTTATGGTAAGTGATGACACCACATAGGGAAAAGTATAAGTAGAAAATTTTATTAGAGATTGACAACCATAGCATTGTTCAATGATGCAACTCATGCAATCATTAATAAGGGAAGAGAAGATTCACAAATAAATACAATATCCTATAAATCTTTTGTGATTGTGAGCCCCCATCAAAATATTATATGCCAAAATTGTTGACATTGGACAAGGAAGACAACGTAATGATTTATGGTCGTTCATATTCACTTAGAAGTTATATTGTCATAGATCCTTCAACATGTGGTGCTTGCCCCTATCTTTGCTAGCCAAAAATTCCGCACTAAGTAGAGATACTACTTGTGCATCCAAAATCCCTCAAACCCAAATCTTATTTTCAAGAGTCCACCATTACCTACCTAGGGATTGAGCAAGATCCCTCAGGTAAGTTGTCATCGGTGCAATAAGGCAATAAAAATTGCTTCTAAAAGTGTGAGATCATTTAGTGTAAGAGAAAATTGATCGTTGTACGAACTAGTGATGGTGAAGAATAAAAGCGACAGACTGCATAATAAAGGTTGCCATCACAAGGGGCAATACAACGTGACTTTCTTTTGCACTAAGGGGTTGAGCATACAAACAAATAAGCGCATGGCAACCTCTACTTCCCTCTACGAAGGGCCTATCTTTAACTTTTATGTGTTTACTTTTATGAAAGAATCAAATTTTCTTCTCTCTACTCCTTTTTATTTTTCTCCTTTGGCAAGTATCATGTGTTGAATAAAGATCTAGGCACATATGTCCAGTTGAATATGGGTGGCATGAGTTATTATTGTTGACATCACCCTTGAGGTGAGTACGTTGGGAGGCGAAACTATAAGCCCCTATCTTTCTATGTGTCTGGTTGAAACGTTTTGCTCATGTGTATTCGGTGAGTTTTAGCAATTATAGAAGATTATATGATGGTTGAGTATGTGGACTTGCCAAAAGGCTCCGATACGTGACCCTTCCTGAGAAGATGATGAATTGTAGTTGCAAAGTTGACTGAGAACATAGTTTGTTTGTTTCTAATAGAGTTTATGCTTTATACTTAAATTATGTGATGAATTCTCACTTATTCATGGGAAGTCTATGATAAAATTTCTATGATAAAAGTCTTACGTTTAAATTTGTTGCTGTAATAATAATCTACATGATGCTTCTATGTCCGTATTTTGTTTTTATCGACACCTCTCTCACTAAGCATGTGGACATGTTTTTCGATTTTGGTTTTCGCTTGAGGACAAGCGTGGTCTAAGCTTGGGGGAGTTGATACGTCCATTTTGCATCATGTTTTCCTACTGTTATTTATGATGTTTCTATGCATAATAATGCTTTTGGGAGTAATTCTAATGCCTTTTCTCTCATAATATGCAAGGTACACATAAAGAGGGAGAATTCCGGCAGCTGGAAATCTGGACCTGGAAAAGCTACGTCAGGCCACCTATTCTGCACAACTCCAAACAAGCTGAAACTTTATGGAGAATTTTTATGGAATATTTGAGGAATATTGGAGCCAATAAGAACCAGAGGGGGCCCACCAGGTGGGCACAACCCACCTGGGCACGCTAGGGAGCCCAGGCACGCCCTGGTGGGTTGTACTCACCCAGGCCCACCTCCGGTGCCCATCTTCTGGTATATAAGTCATTTTGACCTAGAAAAAAAATAAGGAGAGGACTTTAGGGATGGAGTGCCGCCGTCTCGAGGCGGAACTTGGGCAGGAGCACTTTTGCCCTCCCGTGGAGCGATTCCGCCCGGGGAACTTCCCTCTCGGAGGGGGAAATCATCGACATGATCATCACCAACAACTCTCCCATCTTGGGGAGGGCAATCTCCATCAACATGTTCAACAACACCATCTCCTCTCAAACCCTATTTCATCTCTTGTGTTTAATCTTTGTACCGGGACTATGGATTGGTGCTTGTGGGTGACTAGTAGTGTTGATTACATCTTGTATTTCATTACTATATGGTTTATTTGGTGGAAGATTATATGTTCAAATCCAATATGCTATTTAATACTCCTCTGTTATTGAGCATGTTTATCACTTGTGAGTAGTTACTTTTGTTCTTGAGGTCACGGGAGAAATCATGTTGCAAGTAATCATGTGAACCTGTTATGTGTTCGATATTTTGATAGTATGTATGTTGTGATTCCCTTAGTGTTGTCATGTGAACATCGAATACATGACACTTCACCATATTTGGGCCTACGGGAATGCATTGCGGAGTAGTTATTAGATGATGGGTTGCGAGAGTGATAGAAGCTTAAACCCTAGTTTATGCGCTATTTCGTAAGGGACCGAATGGATCCAAAAGTTTAATGCTATGGTTAGAATTAATTCTTAATACTTTTCTTGTAGTTGTGGATGCTTGCGAGGGGATTAATCCTAAGTAGGAGGATTGTTCAAGTAAGAACAGCACCTAAGCACCGATCCACCCACATATCAAATTATCAAAGTAGCAAACACAAATCGAACCAACATGATGAAAGTGACTAGATGGAATTCACGTGTACCCTCAAGAACGCTTTGCCTACTATAAGAGACCGTTTTGGCCTGTCCTTTGCCTCAATAGGATTGGGCTACCTTGATGCACTTTTCTTACTAATATCATTACTTGCTCGTTACAAATTATCTTGCTATCAAACTACTCTGTTACTTACAATTTCAGCACTTGCAGACGTTACCTTGCTGAAAACCACTTGTCATTTCCTTTTGCTCCACGTTGGGTTCGACACTCTTACTTATCGAAAAGATCTACAATTGATCCCCTATAATTGTGGGTCATCAGGGTCCGTAGTTAGTAGCTAGATGGCTTCCTATCTCTTGTTTGATTCTCATTACAATGGTCTCTTGGAGATCTATTTGATATAACTCTTTTTTGCGGTGTGTTTGTTGGGATCCGATGAACTTTGAGTTTATCATCGGATATTTTTATCCATGAAAGTTATTTGAGTTTCTTTGATCTCTTATATGCATGATTACTTATAGCCTCGTATTTCTTCTTCGAATATTTGGTTTAGTTAGGCCGACTAGATCGGTTTGCTTCCCATGGGAAGAGGTGCTTTGTGATGGGTTCGATCACACGGTGTTCTATCCCAGTGACAGAAGGGGCAGCAGGACATGTATTAATCATTGCTATTAAGGATAACAAGATGGGATCTATTCCTACATGAATAGATCTTGTCTACATCATCGTTCTTATTGCATTACTCTGTTTCTCCATGAACTTAATACACTAGATGCATGCTGGATAGCGGTCGATGTGTGGATTAATAGTAGTAGATGCATGAAGTAGTTTTTTTCTCTACTAATCTTGGACGTGATGCCTATATAATGATCATTGTCTGGATATCATCATAATTATTTGAAGTTCTATCAATTGCCCAACAGTAATTTGTTTACCACCGTACGCTATTTTCTCGAGAGAAGCCACTAGTGAAATCTACGGCATCTTTTATTTTTAGATCTATATTATTAAAAACCCAAAAATACCCCACTGAATTTTATTTGCTTTTATTCTATTTGCATCTACCAATCTATCACTTTACCAATCTTTTACCCGAGAGGGATTGACAACCCCTTTTTTGCGTCGCGTTGCAAGTATTTGTTCTTTGTGTGCAAGTACCATTTACATAGTGTTGCTTGATTCTCCTACTGGTTCGATAACCTTGGTTTCATAACTGAGGGAAATACCTACCTTCGCTTTACTACATCAGCCCTTCCTCCATGGGGAAAATACAGACGCAAATACAATACAAGAAAGGATCATCAAAGGGAATTTTCTGGCGCCTTTGCCTGGGAGACATCATCAACATCTATCAGGTTCCTAATCAAAAATCTCATCTCCTTGCAATTTACATTATTTGCCATTTGCCTCTCATTTTCATCTCCCCCACTTCACAAAAATTTGCCGTTTTGTTGGCCCTCTTTTTCGTTCGCCATTTTCTTGTCATATCTGTTTTTGTGTGCAATTTTGTTTTCCACTTTTTGACGTTATGGATAGTTCTTCATCTATTGTGTGCACCCCCGAGAATGAGGTTCTTAATTTCAAACAAAGGAGAGGGAGAATCTAAAAGATGCTTGTTATAGGATTCGTAATGCTCATATTAGATCTGTTCGTAAACAGTCTACCATTGTTCTTCATTGTTATTTTTATGAGAGCATCACTACTTGGTATAGATTCGTTCTGGATACAATTACGGTGGGAATTTATTGATGTATGCTTCTCTAGATGATTTTAATGCTATGGGGAATCTAGTGGGTTCACCACCTCTTATGATTAATGAAACAACTTTAACTCTCGAGCATGTTATGGAAAGGCTAGACGCTATTGAAAAGAAAATGCTCACTAAAGAAAATAATGAAAAATTAGATAAAAGGATGCATAATCTTGCTAATAGAATTGGGTCAAAAGCGGGAGATGCTCTTAAAGTACTAAAAGAAAAGGAACCTGCATTCAACGAGAGGATATAGGAGAGCCCCGCTAGAATTAATAAGTTGGAAGAAATTTTTAGTAATCTAAGCATGGCTTTTTCTTCCGCTAAAACTATTGAAAAAACACCCGTAAAATTTGGCAAGATTACTCAAGTCACTAAAAACGAGGGTGCAACTTCTAATAATAACAAAGAAGATCTTAAGATGATTAGTATTCACCCCAATTTTGTTGAAGTGATAAAAGACCCTATTTGCAAGAAGGGGTAATTGTATTTGTATCCTTAGTTGTGTCACCCTCGAGGAATACCCCTAGTTTTGTAAAACACGCGGTCTTGCCCAACTCAGTTAGCTTGCCTTGTGCTTGTGCCCTTCCGGCACTCCGTCCAGTCAGCGTTGTTTGACCATAAGCGCTAGATTTTGGACATTTCTTGCCCCCCGGTCGACCTAACCAGCTCACACTCTCTCGTTCCCCACTGTCTCTCTTTCTTTCTCACCAACCCAAGCTCGCTCGGAGGCGGTGAAACCCGCACCGCCAGATCCATTGCCAGGTGATGGGGGGACCGGAGAAAGCATCGGCGGCCGCGGCCGTCACCGTAGGGGCACCATATCTTCACTTGAGCGCGGAGGCGGCGGTGCTGGTGGAGCCAATGGAGACAAGGGCAGCGGATCTGCACGGGAGCGCAGACAAGGCAGCGCCCACGGCGACAGGGGCAGCGGATCTGCACGGGAGCGCGGACAAGGTGACGCTGGCGGTGCTCACGGCGACAAGGGCAGCGGATCTGCACGGGAGCGCGGACAAGGCGACGCCGGCGGCGCCCACGGTGACAAGGGCAATGGATCTGCACGGGAAATTCCTGCAGGGTAAGTATCAGCCCTAGATCTGCTCGTGTTTACTGCCGTAGGATTGATTCAACGATGCTTTAGGCTCGGTTTTGTTCGTTTTTTCACGGGAGAAGGCATGTTTTTTTATCGTAGGATGAATCCAGCGACCGCGTTCTATCTTTTTATTAGAATGGAGACCACTGTTCTAGTTTCTGCGGGTAATAAAGGAAAATATTCTGGCTTCACTTTTCCATTGTTTGTGGACAACACTACTCGTACCAGGATTTTAGGGCTGCCATTTGTGCTAAGTATGCATGGGGTTTGTTTGATGCTCTTGAGATGAGATATTGGGATAGTAGCAACCTTTGTTGGGTCCCTGTATAGTGTGATTCAGAGTTAGGTGTGATGTTTGCAAGAAATGCACAAACAATGTCATGTAACATGGAAATCACAGTGATACAGGGAACTAGAGCATAGGGACAAGGGCTAGAACTAGGCCTAGCAGTATAAGTAGGGCAGCAAGTGACACCTCTACTGCTCCTGGAACTCCAAGTGTTAATGAAAGTCAAGAACAACCAAAAAAATGGGTGATCCAGTTGTGGAGGAGGCATTGCCTGATGCACCGGGTTTGGAGGATGAGATACTTTATCCTGGATATGTTCAACACAATAATGAAGAAGAAAAAGCAGACAAAGACTATATCCCTGCAGAATTTTCAGATACAGATGCCGATGAGAGGCAAGAGGATCATGAAATAGGAGCTTTTGAAGATGCAAATGAGGACAGACCTGTCATGATGTATGATAGGGAAAATCCATCTATTGAGGAAGGTGTGGTCTTCCCTTCTAAAGTTGATTACAGAAATGCAGTTGCAACCTACTCAATCAAAGCTGAAACTGAGTTCTCTATTCTGAAAAGTGACCCAACTAGGTTTACTGTCAAATGTTCTTATGACAGGTGTAAATGGAGGCTACATGCCTCTTTAATGAGGAGGAGCACACTGTTTCAGGTATTAAATGTTGTGATCTCTTAAATGTTTGTTATATTTTCTGCACTCACTGATGTTATACGTACTTACTGTTTGTCTTATTGTTTGTTGTGATGTCTTGTTTCCGATTAAAGTGAACCAACACCAGCATACTTGTCCTAGTGTCAAAAGATCTCAGAGATTGAGAGCTGCAAAAAGAAGGTGGATTACAGATGCTTCAGACAAAATCCATCTATTGGTCCTAAGGAAATTCAGATGAAGTTGTTAGAGAAGTACGGTGTGGAGGTGCCATATGACAGGTGCTACAATGGTAAAGAGATGGCACTTGACAAAATATATGGCAAGTACAGTGATAGTTTCCAACTTCTTTATTTTTCAAAGCTAAAGTGGAGAGGGCATCACCAGGCAGTCTTGTAGAAATTGACTGGCACACAGTTGAGTATGAGATTAAAGGCAAGAAGTATTAAAATGAGTGTTTTAGAAGAGTGTTTGTTTGCTTCAAAGCTTGTGATCAGAAGGGTTTTCTGGAGGGGTGTAGGCCATGCCTAGCTATAGATGCTACATCACTGAATGGTAGGTTTAGAGGGCAGCTTGTAGTAGCTTGTGCACTGGATGGACACAACTGGTTGTTTCCAGTTGCTTATGGTGTTCTAGAAGTGGAGTCTACTGAGAGTTGGACATGGTTTTTCACAAACCTGAAGAAAATGCTAGGTCATCCAGAAGGTTTAGTGATACATACTGATGCTTGCAAGGGATTGGAAACTGCTATTGATGATGTGTACCCTGGAGTGGAACATAGAGAGTGTATGAGACACTTGGCTTAGAATTTCAGTAAGAAATTTAAGGGGAAGTTCTATGATGATAACTTATGGCCTTGTTCACTAACCTACAGTATCAAGAAGCATAATTATCATCTGAACGAGCTCAAAAGCAAACCCAAAGTGAAGGATTTTCTCGAGGAGCACCACACAAAAATCTAGGCAAGAGCTGATTTCAATGAGATGTGCAAGGTTGACTATGTGAACAACAACCTTTCTGAATCATTCAACTCAAGAATTAGGAAATACAAGAGTCTTCACATAGTTGACCTGCTAGACAAGATTAGGCAATACATCATGGAGAAATTTGACTTAAGAAACAGAATTGCCACTGACCATTTCATTGGGCACTACATCATACCAGTAGTAATGAAGCTTTTGATGGAGAAGACAAAAGATTTGGAGATGAGTATAGTTAGGAGAAGCCCAACAGAGGCTGAGGTGACTGCTATTGACAGAGAGAAAAGAAAATGGAGGTACCCTGTAGACTTAGAGAAGTGGTCTTGTAGTTGTAGGCAGTGGCAGATCACTGGTAAACCCTGCATCCATGCCCTTTTTTTCATCACCGCTCTAAGAGGTGAAGCAAGTGGAATAGATCATTATGTCCACAAATATTACTCAGTTGAGATGTTTAGAGCAACTTATGCTGACAATCTACCAGCTCTAGAAGGCAAACAACAGTGGGACTGTGTAGATCCAAGATTCAAGCTGTGTGCTACTGTTCAGAACAGACCACCCGGCAGACCAAGAAAGCAGATGATAAGATCTACCAGTGAAGTGAAGGGCCTTGTTCCTAGGAAGTATAAGTGCAAGAGATGTGGAAGATGTGGACACAAAACCAAAGGCTGCAAGGAATCTGTTGATCTAGCCTTTGGAGAAGAAGAACATTGGGGAGCAGATAATGCAGATGATCATCCAACAGCTAATGAGCCAGCAGAAGCAGAAGTAGAATATGAGGAGGAGGATGAAGAGCTAGTAGTTGATGTTCTTTAGCAGCAGATGCCACCACCAAAGGAAACCTCACATGAGGCATCTACACAAGCTAGTCTAGTCAGGTATGTGCCAGCAACTTGTTTCAGTTTTATATTCAACTTGTTTCAGTTGTCGTTAGTTCATATCTTAAAAATTGTGTTATGTTCGAAAAAAAATTAGTCCTAGAAAGAATTATAAAAGAGGAGTAGAGATGGGAGCTTCTCCAAGGTGTTGCAAGCATAAGAAAAATGTACCAACAACTACATTTTGCTCAGATACTGGAAGCAGTGTTGACAGCAAGGGTGTCTCTCCAGCCAAAAAAGCAGCAACAGCAGTTGAAGCTCCAACCACTGCCCCAATCTTACAAAGAACACTAGAAGCAAGGCAAAGCTGGCTCCAAACCCAGCCAAGAACACCCGGAGCAAGAAACTTCAGTTTTAGTACTGTTACTAGATAAAACTGCTATGCACTTGATGTTGTTGTGTGTGCATTGTGATAGCCAGTACTTTTATGTTCTTAGTGCTTTATGCACTTGATGTTGTTGTGTGTGCACTGTGATGATATACTTCTTAATGCTTTATGCACTAGTTATGCCCAGTGTTTGGTACATGTGTGATGATCAACTTCTTCTTCTTAATGCTTTGTGCTCACTGTGGCATTTAATAAGTTTTTTGTAGATCTACTTTGGCATAGTTTTGTCATCGACGTCGTCGATGACAAAAACTACATCTACTTTGGCATAGTTTTGTCATCGATGTCGTCGACAACAAAAACTACATCTACTTTGGCATAGTTTTGTCATCGACGTCATCGACGACAAAACTACATCTACTTTGGCACACTTGAGTCTACTTAGGACATCTGAACCAACATCTTCTGTCTACTTAGGACATCTAAACCGACATCTACTTAAAACAAAATAGCATGTTCATCTTGACCACAACAGTGCATCATCATCTTCAAATACATCGTACAAGGTTGTACCAATCGGTCAACAAGGAAAAACTGATACAACTACAACACAAATTCCTATAAACAACAATGCTAAAAGAAGCATCATCTCATCTCTTGCTCTCAGCTTCTTCTTCAAAACAAGATTCTTTCTTGACAGCTCAAGGTTTTCCTTCTTCAACTTGTGACTTTTGATCCAGCTCTGTGCAGGTCTTCAAAAGCCAGGGCAACACGCAATGGAGGAGGCGGATCAACCCAAACCACCCTCTCACACTCCTATGGTAACTGATTGCACATCACATTAACCAAAAATTAGATTTTTCATAAACAAGAACTAAACATGCTCAAATTCACAAACTCTTACATCTAAAGGACACCCTAAAAACCGGCGGCCAGTGCTTGCCCCTCCCCAGGAAACACGGCGGGCTGGAACAAGGCCATGACCAGGGCAACGATGCTTTGAACGATACTCCAATCCACAATAGGTGTCATCAGGAAGATAGAACTCGGAGATGAGCTACACAATCCCAACCCCATCAACCTAAACCAAATGGAAGGGAAGGAAGGTCAAAATTTCCCCCAAATCTCACAAACCCTAGAACGAATTGGGGGTGGAGGAGGCGCACAATCTGATATTCACTTACCTAACCGGCCGCATACGAGTAGTTGGACGAGCCCAAGCTCGCCGTGCTACACCGCTCCATCCTCTTCCTCGTCAGGCCTCGCGTCGGCAGCTTAGCTCCTCTGTTTTGTTCAGCACGAGCTCACTGAGGATTAAAGAGTACTAAGTGTACCACCGATAGGGGCAAAAATTTCCAAAATCTAGCGCCGCTTACGGTCAAACGGTGCTGACTGGACGGAGCCGTGCTAGAAGGGCAAAAGCACAAGACAAGCAAACTGAGTTGGGCAAGACCGGGTGTTTTCCAAAAGTAGGGGAAATCCAGACGAGTGGTACCCAACTAAGGGTATAAACCCATTTTCCCTTCTTTGTAATAGTTTTGCGATATGATGATAGTGATATGTGAGTCATGTTGATGAGTAATTATGCTTTAGTAAGAATATTGGTGTTAAGGTTTGTGATTCCGTTTGCAAGCATGGAAGTCAATAGTTATGCAATGAAATTACATCGTACTTTTGGTGCATTATTCGGTGTTAGTTATGCTCAATGCTCGCTTATGTGATTTTTTGTTTCTTGGTTGGATGCTTCTCAATCTTTTTGCTAGCCTTCACTTGTACTAAGTAGGAATACTACTTGTGCATCCAAAATCCTTAAACCCAGTTTTGCCATATCAGTCTACCATACCTACCTATATGTGGTATTTCCGTGCCATTCTAAGCAAATTTGTATGTGCCATCTCTAATTTTCAAAATGAATTTCCTTTTTGTGTGCTCGTACCGCTCATGAAGCGGCAGGGGGTGGCCAATATTTTCCATGCTAGATGTGTTATTCTCAAGATGAGTGTTTATTCACTTGTCATTGCACGAGAGTATGGCAAAGGTATTAGGGATGCCCTGTCCCGAAATGAAAAATGAATTTACTTTATGTTGTCAAATAATAAATTCCTTGGAAAGTGTTGGTATGGAGGGCACCCGTGGAAACGGCTCGCCGTGTATTGTGAAAGAATGGTGGAAAAAGGAATAAACTATATATTTCTGTTTGGGAACCGCCTATGATATATCTAGCATGGAGAGTGTTGGGAATTACTCAGTCATTTTTGTTAACGGGAAAAGTATGCCACCCAAAATGTTTTTATCTCTCTTTTTCGCTTTGAGCTCTGGCACCTCTACAAATCCCTACTTCCCTCTGCGAAGGGACTTTCTATTTACTTTATGCAATTTTTATTTTTATTTTGAGTCTCCATATTCTCTTATAAAGAACCAACTAAGCGGCACTAAGATCGTACTTGAGCATTGGATATAGCTAATATGCGAGTGTGTTTCATTAATGGATCAATGATTGAGCATGATGGGCTAGGGATAACTTGCTTTAGTGTTGATATTTTGAAAGACATGGTTGCTTGCTGATATGCTTGAGTATTGAAATCTTCATGTCAAAACTACACTATTGCCTTGAACCATATAAAAGTCCATATGTCCATGCTACAAAAGAAAAGAATGTGATGAACATGATAGGCAGCATTCCACATCAAAAATTCTATTTTAATCATTTACCTACTCAAGGACGAGCTAGAATTAAGCTTGGGGATGTTGATACGTCTCCAACGTATCTATAATTTTTGATTGTTCCATGTTGTTATATTATCATTCTTGGATGTTTTACAGTCATTTTATAGCAACTTTATATCATTTTTTGGGACTAACCTATTGACATAGTGCCCAGTGCTAGTTGTTATTTTTTGCTTGTTTTTTACTTTGCAGAATATCAGTACCAAACGGAGTCCAAACGCAGCAAAACTTTTTGGAGAATTTTTCTAGACCAGAACACACCTGTTGGGCCAAAAAAGTACCAGAGGGGGGCTCCGAGGGGAGCACAACCCACCAGGGCGCGCATGGGGGCCCACGCGCGCCTGGTGGGTTGTGACCACCTCGACTACCTCCCGCACCGGCTCTTTGCTCTATAAATACCCCAAAAATCCAAAAACCCTCGGGGAGTCGACGAAACACAATTCCAGCCGACGCAAGTTCAGAAACACCAGATCCAATCTAGACACCATCACGGGGGGGGGGGGGTCATCATCCTCATTGGTGCCTCTCGAATGATGCGTGAGTAGTTCATTGTAGACCTACGGGTCCATAGTTAGTAGCTAGATGGCTTCCTCTCTCTCTTTTGATTCTCAATACAATAGTCTCTTGTAGATCTATTTGATGTAACTCTGTTTTGAGGTGTGTTTGTTGGGATCCGATGAACTTTGAGTTTATGATTAGATCTTTTTATCCATGAAAGTTATTTCAGTTTCTTTGATCTCTTATATGCATGATTACTTATAGCCTCGTATTTCTTCTTCGAATCTTTGGTTTAGTTAGGCCGACTAGATCAATTTTTCTTGCCACGGGAAGAGGTCCTTTGTGATGGGTTCGATCGTACGGTGTTCTTTCCAAGTGACAGAAGGGGCAGCAAGACACGTATTGATCATTGCTATTAAGGATAACAAGATGGGGTCTATTCCTACATGAATAAATCTTGTCTACATCATGTCATCGTTCTTATTGCATTAGTCCGTTTCTCCATGAATTTAATACACTACATGCATGCTGGATAGCGGTCGATGTGTGGAGTAATAATAGTAGATGCAGGCAGGAGTCGGTCTACTAATATTGGACGTGATGCCTGTATAATGATCATTGCCTGGATATCGTCATAATTATTTGAAGTTCTATCAATTGCCCAACAGTAATTTTTTTACACGACATATGCTATTTTTTCGAGAGAAGCCACTAGTGAAATCTACGGCCCCGGGGTCTATTTTCTCATCATATATGTTTAGATCTATATTGCTATTTGCCTTTTTATTCATTTGCATCTTTTATTTTCATATCTATATTATCAAAAACCCAAAAATACCTTGCTGAATTTTATTTGCTTTTATTCTATTTGCATCTACCAATCTATCACTTTACCAATCTTTTACCCGAGAGGGATTGACAACCCCTCTTTTGCATCGGGATACAAGTATTTGTTCTTTGTGTGATGTACCATTTACATAGTGCTGCTTGGTTCTCCTACTGGTTTGATAACCTTGGTTTCATAACTAAGGGAAATACCTACCTTCGTTGTACTGTATCATCCGTTCCTCCTTGGGGAAAATACTGACGCAGATACAAATACAAAAAAGGATCATCAGCCAGCTTATTTAGCCATTAACCCTGCTAATCCCAACTGACGTCGAGCCCCGTATGGATTAGTTATAACTAATAAAAAAAGTTTGTTTATTATCTCACTGACACGCGGGTCCCACTCGACCCGTTGACTAGTCAACCTCCTGACTAGGCAGTTCCAGTTAGTGATAGGTGGGACCCCCTGGGCCCCTTTGATTACGTTGACCAGTCAACTGGTCAACAGTTGCCTAGGCCGACTTAGCCCCACTGGACCCACATGTCATACATAGTGGCTAGTTGCTGCTGTGTATAAAAGGATATTTCCAGTTTAATTTCGAATTAATAATAATTCTAGAATTCTAGGAAATCATTTAAACTTTGCAAGTTCATATAAATTGAAATGTAACTCAGATGAAAATAATTTTTATATGAAAAATGATCAGAAAAATAGGACGAACATGTTTATGCCGTCCACATACATGTCACGTGCCCCCATCACAGCAAACATGGAACCTTCCCCTCTGGTTCGTCGGTCCGATAAATGCCTGGAGCCGGGAAAAATATTCCGAATATTTTCCCACTCCGTTTGCAACGCGTAGAACTGCGTTAAGTCACCCCTAGGACAACGTTTTGCCATGTCATGATTTGTGGTACCACTACTGCAGGATGCTGCTAACGCGACACTACGATCAGGGACCATTCGACGAAACTGTGTGTGATGCAATAATCGCAAACGATGGTGTAAAAAACCGTCAAAAAAGGTGCAAAACGTTTGCGATGGAGGATGCATCAAACACGGTTCAGATTTTAGTTGCGTGTGCGATGCAGGGCATATGGTTCAGTTCAATTAACTGTTTGCGATGAGGAGGAACAAAAGAAACGGGCAGCCAGATGGAGGTGTGTGCGATATACAGCATACGGTTCACTCTGATGAACTGTTTGTGATTAGCCAACACAAAAGAAACGGTCAGCCAGATCAAGGTGTGTGCGATATACGACATGCGGTTCACTCGGATGAACTGTTTGTGTTGAGACAAGAGAACAGAAACGGTTAAATACAACAAGATGTGTGTGATACGCGGCAAAAAGGTCTGTAATCAGAAATGTGTGTGAAGACCGATAATAACACAGACGATTGCTGATAATAAGACGTGTGTGTTGTGCGATGGGATTTCACACAGAACAACAACATATATACACACACTTATAAGGACGTGGTTGCATAAGCAAATTAAACATCCACTTACATAGGTGGCTTCTATAACCATGGCATTTGCACACACCAAAGTAAACTATTACATGCATAATTACATAGGTGGCTACTACACACATTACATTTCCACACACCAATAAAGTAAACTATAGATTACATGCATGATTAACTAGCATAAACGATCATCTGATCCTCGTCTACTTCTTGTGACACTTGTTGTACTTGTGGCTCGATTCGGTCTCGTCGATTTGGGTAACGAGGCACTTCCTCATCTCAACGATCCGCCTGTGCATCTCGTAGCATGTGTACATGCTCTTTCTTTTGAACATTATGTGTACACGCTCTTGGCCGTGAACCTGAGGTGAGGTTCATCCAGTTGCCGCATCCAGGCCCTGTGCCAGGATAAGGGACTTGTTCTCTGGGCATCCTGCTTCATCTTTTCGTAGTAGGGGTCGATGATGGTAGAGGCGAGTTCGACCAGGGAGTCCTTCTTCGTGCTACCCAGACCCTATAGTGGTCATGGATTTCAACAAGGTTCTTGCAGGCCAAGCCCGTAATGTCAGCGTTCTGGGAACGGGGGTCCCCAGACTTGCCTGCCTGCGGCCCACGGCGTGGCTCCTCCAGCGGCCCTGTACGACCCATCTTCACCAGCAAACACTGAAGGCCCTCGTGAGGGGGACGACGCAAGACCTCCTCTGGGGCGACCTCACTAGGCTGGCTCGCGAGGGGCGGAGAGATCAAGGCAAGGGGCACCTCACGTGGTTCCCGTGACAAAAGCCATGACGACCATGACCAAGCGAGCGCCAGGCGGGCTCCAGCGTGCGCAGTGTCCTCGTTTCCTCTTTGGTGCTAAAGAGGCAAGCGCAGGCGAGGAGTCCCGAGGCATCAGGCAAAGGTTTCCATATTGGTGCAACGAGACCAAGACCGGCAGGACGACAGGACGGAGGTCACCATGGAGCCCAAGACGGCGTCACCACCAGAGCCTTTGGGAGGCAAAGACCACCTTTAGTCAGGATAACTTGTACTAGTTGTCTCCCTTCAAATTTGGCCGTTGTGGGGTCCCTTCTCGCTCAATATTTGGGAAGAGGACCAGGGCCTCTATAAATAGGACTAGCCACCACCATAGACGGGGGATAGACAGATCTAGATCAGCTGGAGAGACACCACACCAGCTCACCAAGCACAAGAGCACCTCTCCTCAGGAGGTTGTTCTTCCCTTGTAACTGTTCATCCTCATCCCAAGAGGCAATCCACCACACCACACTACAGTAGGGTATTACACCACATTGGTGGCCCGAACCAGTATAAATCTTGTGTCCCTTTGTTCTTTGGGTTCGTGGCGCTAGGCCTGGCGATCGTGGCGAGAGCGAGCTAGGGGGAGGGAGAGATCTTCATGCGCACCCCAGTGTTCGAACCTCAAGGGTTTTGCCGGAACCCGAAATCCGACATTTGGAGCGCTAGGTAGGGGTGCGCCGGAGCCTCTCTTCCGCCAGTTGATCTGCCGACACTCCGCGGTTCCGATGTCGGGCGACCCGAGGACCAATGCCGACCACTGGGCAACGTCGTCCGCCCAAGAAGACCTCGACCCCACGCTCCAGGCGGCACGCGCACCGCCAAACGCTCCGGGGCACGGGCAGCATGGTCAAATGCCATCCACCCTTACTCCATAGCAAGTGCGGGCAGCTGCAAGGGCATCAAGCTACATCGCGGCCACGTCACCGCACACCCGACGGGAACAAGCAAACACGAGGGCCGCGCTCACGGTGGCTCGGGAGCTGCTGCGATGCCGACTGATGGAGAGCGACCGAGACACGTTGCTGGAGCGCGTCGCCGAGCTATTGAATGCCGCAGCTAGGGGTACGCCGCCTTTCTGCTCCTTGCTTACACCTCAGACTGCGGCCGGATCGCACGGTGGGCCTCGATGCGCCTGCGTGCACCCGGGCGCACTAGGAGGTTTCGTCAGCATCGACACTGCCAACGGTGCTGGCCACCCAACTGCACTCGTGCCTTCTCCAATGGGCGTAGGCGTGAGCATCGCCGCCCATGGCCCCGGCAGGATGCCGCCCTACCACCCTCAGAGCGGCACGCCGGGCCGGGCGGCGTGGAGCGCGGGGCACTTCAGCGAGGGTTCCGGGGCGATGACACCGGAGGCCTATGTGCCCCACATGATGGACCAGGAGTACACGCCAGAAGATGACCCCGACACTTTCTTCGAGCCGAGTTGGGAAGAGGAGACGCTGGAAGTTGAGGCCTTCCAGGAGCCACCCGGGAACCTCGGCGACCATGCCGGCGACAATAGCTGCAGGGTAACACTAATCTCTCAGGAGCAGGCTTACGCTAACCATGGGTCGCAAGTGAATCAGGTGACAGCACTAGATGACGGCCCCAGCACGGAAGCCCCCCTCCCACCAGGGGAGGCGCACTGAGGGCTGCGTAGGAGGAACAGGAGCAAGGCCCCTCCCCCGCGTCGCACGGAGCAGGGCGTCGCTTGGAGGTAGGCCCTCTGCCGGGGAGGCGCTGGTGAGCCTTTCCCCGGCAGAGGACCCGTGGTCGCTGAGGGTGCTGCTAGCGTCCCTTTTTCCCCTTTGCATCATCATGGTTTCCGGACGCCCCAACAGTGGTTGAGGGTGGCGCAAGGCGGTGCCCTCATCTGGCGATATGAAGCAAGGCTCACGCCTCTGAAGGTCTCCGCTCGTGACACTCTCACGTAATAATGATTGGGGCTATACATGCCCCGAAGTCTCCATACCCCAGGCGAGGCCATGATGGAGGGACGGCAAAGACGCGGGCTCGAGGCGCCAGGCAGGCGAGTCTGCCTCTTCGGCCGACATTGCGCCAGGGGCGGCACGCCGGCTTGGGGCGCTCAAGGCTAGCGAAGGAGTCGAGGCAGGAGGAAGTCGCTTCTCAGGAGACTTCGCGGCCTTAGCAGGAGGGACCCTGAGGAGCCACTGTCAGGAGGGGAAGCAGCACTCGAGAAATTACAAAGATAAGGTACTCACTCGTCTATAGCGATATACTTCCTATGCATCAACGGGCGGGCAACACCACTGCTGCAGCTTGGAGACACTTTCCTCTTGCGGAGCGTGTCGAAGTCCAGACGGATCCGACTGAAGCGTTGGATGCGGCAACCAGCACAGGGCGCGGTTGGCAAGGCGCCCGATGAGGCGGAATTGATGAGTGCCGGGCTTAGGGGAGCCCTCGGGCTCCGCCTCATGGTGACCTGCTGAGACCACGGAAGCCTCGGCCTCAGGAGCTACGGATTGCGTCGCCCCCTCAGCTGTCACCCCAGGACAAGAGTCACGGGCTCCCGGTGATGGCACCTCGGGAGCCTCGCGCAGCGTCGACGCGTCAGCATCGGTGCCGCGGCCTCTAGCTGTGCTCGCCCCCTGCATCCACTCTCGGGGTGAGTTCGGCACTGGTGGCGAGGAGGGGGACCACGAAAATAGGGTTCTCGCGGGGCCCTTCAAGGCCAACTGGAGATAGCCCCCATTCATCAAAGGCGGGCAGCTGCCCCGCGAACTCCACCCTGTTTGAGCAGCAGTACAAAAGACAGCCATCCTGTGGCATATCGGCTGGCGAGGGGTCACCCGTCAGGACCTCGAGCATCGTTCTACGTGCTTTGGGCGGGAGCCCCGACTCCTGAAGCTTCATGTGATCCTGGCCGCCGGACAGGGCCCACATCGGCTGGGAATGGCGCTGGAGTGGCGCGACGCGGCGTCGAAGGAACTCCTTCACCACCATGGGCGCAGTCACACCGAGATCCTTCAGCCTCTTCAACCTGAGCCAGACGAAGAGGCCTCGGGTACAGGGGCAATTGCGGCGTCAAAATCGAAGTTTGGGTAGGTGTTCTGGAGGTGGCTCAAGATGCGGGAGAACGCGCGCCCGAGCAGGCCGCGGCTCCTCTCTTCAACAAGCTCACGAGCCCTCTTGGATCGGTTCTCCAGGCGCGTCACCACATCAGCGAAAAAGCGGAGGTGGCTGGGATAGTCGTTCGCGTGGGGATGAGGGGCATGTTCATCGCAGATGTTGCCCAGCGCCGTGTTGGCTCTGATCATGAGGCCTTGGAGCATGGGGGCGTGCTCGCGCTCCAACGTCTGCCGCCAAAGCGCTTCCTCCCTGCTCTGTTGCGTGAGGGACTCGGCAGTGGTGACCCGCTGCTGGAGTGGGAGCAGTTCAGCATGGGCGGAGGCCAGCTCGGCCTGCGTAGAGATCAGGGCTGCAGCGGCAGCTTGCTCGTGCTGCTCCACCTCTGCCAACCTCGACCTCAAGGCAGAACCCCGGCCATCAACTTCAGCTCCCACAAGCTCCGGCTTCATACCATACCTGTTTTCGAGGTCAGCGCAAGCCTCCGCCACCCTGCAGTCGACCTCCTTCTGGATCCTCGCCTCGCGCGCGTTATCGGCATCCTCCGCTTGGGGAACCTGGCGCTCCCTCGTCTCCAACCTCTCAAGCTCAAGGCTGTGCTCCGTGGCTTCCAGCGCCAGCGCCTTCTCGCGCTTCTGGATCTCTTCCTCCTCGGCAGGCGTCCCTTTCATCGACGCGAGGGTGGCCCTGCGTGCCTCCACCTGCTGTTCCAAAGAGGCGTTCAAGGCCAGGAGCTCCCGCCTGCGCTCCTCGCCGATCGCACGGCGACGGTCGGCCTCCCTGGCCTCCTCCAAGGCTCGGGCGCTGGCCTCGCGGGAGGTTGCCAGGGATGCCTCGGCCTCCGTGTTGGCATGCTCACGCTGGAGGCGCCCGAAGTTGATGGCCACCTTCAGTTGATGCCACTCCTCCGCCAGCCGGAGACCCACATCTTCAAGGCGCGTGTCAACGTCCGTGAGTTCTCCGCCAAGCCGGCTCATCGCGCCCATTGCCTCCTGAAAGAGCTCGTGGCGGACGGCACTCCACTCACGCGCAAGCTTGAGTGCGCGATCAGGCCCATCTCCCGTAGCAGGGGTCGCCGAAGTGGCCCGAAGCGGCTCGCTCCCTCCCAGCTGGGGGCTGGCGCTTCCCCGATCACCGTCTAGGCCACAGCGGGGGCCTGGATGGGTGAAGGCCCACTGCTCAAAGTAGAAGCCAAGATCGAAGCCATCTAGCCGCCGTCCATGACCAAAGGAGGAGACCTTGGCACGCTTTCCATACCCCAGGCGAGCCCATGAAGGAGGGACGGCAAAGACGCGGGCTCGAGGCGCCAGGCAGGCGAGTCTGCCTCTTTGGCCGACATTGCGCCAGGGGCGGCACGCCGGCTTGGGGCGCTCAAGGCTAGCGAAGGAGTCGAGGCAGGAGGAAGTCGCTTCTCAGGAGACTTCGCGGCCTTAGCAGGAGGGACCCTGAGGAGCCACTGTAAGGAGGGGAAGCAGCACTCGAGAAATTACAAAGATAAGGTACTCACTCGTCTATAGCGATATACTTCCTATGCATCAACGGGCGGGCAACACCACTACTGCAGCTTGGAGACACTTTCCTCTTGCGGAGCGTGTCAAAGTCCAGACGGATCCGACTGAAGCGTTGGATGCGGCAACCAGCACAGGGCGCGGCTGGCAAGGCGCCCGATGAGGCGGAATTGATGAGTGCTGGGCTTAGGGGAGCCCTCGGGCTCCGCCTCATGGTGACCTGCTGAGACCACGGAAGCCTCGGCCTCAGGAGCTACGGATTGCGTCGCCCCCTCAGCTGTCACCCCAGGACAAGAGTCACGGGCTCCCAGTGATGGCACCTCGGGAGCCTCGCGCAGCGTCGACGCGTCAGCATCGGTGCCGCGGCCTCTAGCTGTGCTCGCCCCCTGCATCCACTCTCGGGGTGAGTTCGGCACTGGTGGCGAGGAGGGGGACCACGAAAATAGGGTTCTCGCGGGGCCCTTCAAGGCCAACTGGAGATAGCCCCCATTCATCAAAGGCGGGCAGCTACCCCGCGAACTCCACCCTGTTTGAGCAGCAGTACAAAAGACAGCCATCCTGCGGCATATCGGCTGGCGAGGGGTCACCCGTCAGGACCTCGAGCATCCTTCTACGTGCTTTGGGCGGGAGCCCCGACTCCTGAAGCTTCATGTGATCCTGGCCGCCGGACAGGGCCCACATCGGCTGGGAATGGCGCTGGAGTGGCGCGACGCGGCGTCGAAGGAACTCCTTCACCACCATGTGCGCAGTCACACCGAGATCCTTCAGCCTCTTCAACCTGAGCCAGACGAAGAGAAGGCGGGAGCCCGTGAGCTTCTCGTGGCCCGAGCCGGAGTTGTAAAAGGCGGGCGCAGCCGCATTCATATGGGGCCCCCGACGTGATCGTGCGCACGCCCAACCGCTGGCAGAGTGCACATGGAGGGACGCGAGCAGAGCGCTCCGCGGTCGCCTCAACGGCGAGCAACAATATATATATATATATATATATATATATATATGCATATAGCACTTGAACACGCAAGGAAAAGTTGTCCACAAGGCGAGTGCGTGGACGGACGCGAGCAGAGCGTGTTTCGGCGCCTAACGGTGAGCAGAGCTTGCCGAGCGACGCGAGCAGAGGCCGGCACAGTGATACATGGCAAATAAGACAAACTATGTGAGCGATGTCGGAGACATCAAGCACGAATCAGATTAGAGTTGCGTGTGCGATACGTGGCATACAGTTGATCCATCCGAGCTGTTTGTGATGGAATAAGCCGTGTGTGTTGCGGGCAAACGCTTCTTGGTATATAACCTTAAATTTAACCAAAATAGTGTTAATGCTTGTCACAAAAATTGTATAACTGGAAACTATGTTCAAATACCAATCCAACGATATTATCTTTGGCGACATGCATTGATATTTTATTAGTTAAATCCTACTTATAAACCAGCACGGGGGTATGGTAGGTAATTAAATCGCAAATGTTTTTTGTATTAACCGTATGTGTACGTCTCCTTTCGTCCTCCTCTCACACGTCTTGTCACCCCGCTACCGCAGACGGCTTACAGCGCAAGCTTGCGCAGCGTGCGGGGGCGTTCTTTTGGCCAAACGGTGGCTCGAAGTGGCACAAATGAATCGTCGGTGAGCCCATTCCCGCGCAACCTTGCAGGTTCCCGCACAAGCTTCCCGCTCGACTCAGTGAAATCTGCCAAAATCCCAATGCTTACCGGCCTGCTATATAAACCCTCATGGCCGGAGAGTCATGCATCGCATTTTCCCCTCCTCCCTGTAGCTTATCTCATCTACTTCTCCCACAATTGCCAATGGCACCGGTCTGTCGTCGTCGATCAGCCACTTCGCTGTCATCAGAGGACAGCTCCAGCTGGGAGGCTACACCGCGGCGGCGGCTCGGTCCCCGGCATAGTGTAGTGCGCGTGGCGTCCCTGTTGGGTGTGCGCGGAACACCCACCACATGCTCCGCCGCCGCTACCCATCGGCAGCTATTGCCGGTCGCCGTTGCCGCCACACCACTATCGAAAGCTAGGGCCATCGCCCGCTCCGCCGCCGCGGCCCGTAGGCGGGATATGGCCGTCGTGGCCACCACCCCACTGTCGGCCATCACCCGCTCCGCCACCGCGGCCCGAAGGCGGGAGGTGGCCGTTGTGGCCGCCACCCCATCGTTGGCCGCCATGGCCGCCAGCCCACCGTCGACCGCCGGGATCATCACCCGCTCCGCCATCGCCGCCCGAAGGAGGGAGGCAGAGGTGGAGGCCCGCACGTGCATCAGGAACCTTGCGCGCTACATCGAGTTCCTGCGGGAGGAGGAGGAGCGCCTTGTCGAGCGCGCAAAGAGCCTTACTGCAGCCGTGGCCGCAGCACACGCCGATGCAGAGGCGAGGAATCAGGAGATATACGAGTAGTCTGGCCGCTTCGAGAGGGGTCGTTTGGAGCAGCAGTGGGCGTTCGAGCTAGCGAGCGTCGTTGAACGTGCAGCAGCGGCAGGCATCGTATTGCAGTTGCCCATCTCGTCGGTAGGCTCCTCCTCCTCTGCCTCTTATTGAGCATGCTCGGCAGAGGAGAGGCTGCCGAAAGTAGCACAAAGCCCCTCCGTAGTAGTAGTAGTATTTAGGGGCTATTTTGTTCAGTTCATCAGACTATAGATGTGGCGGAACTGTACAACATACTTAAAATCAGCTAGTATATATAGTTGAACTAGCTATTTCAGTACATGGTTGGCAACAATTGGGGAAAAGTTTGGTCGGTTCAGCTGTCGAGTTGAACTGTTTGTATAAATTAAGAGCGACTACTTAATCTATGAATAAAATCTATGCTTAATTACTGAATTTTAGTTGCAAAAATTAGATAGTGCTAATGATTTCTAGCTGCATATTTTGACAAATCGCAGTGTTACAAGGATTGACAAATGGCAATGTTACTAGATCAACAAATGTCAATATTTCCAGTTTGACAAATGGCAACATACCCAATATGACAGATGCAAATTGTTTGTACGTGGTTGCACACGGGTCATCCAAAACAACTGTTTGCATTGAAGGGATGCACAAATCCTACGCTTCGAATTTTCCCTCGACTTAAGGGGGAAGACCATAGCTCTCACTTTGCATACGAGTGTTCTATATAAAATGTTTGCAATCAAGAGCTGCAGAAATCCTGCTCGGCACATTTTCTCTTGGCTTCCAAGGGAAGCTGTTGATACGTCCATTTTGCATCATGTTTTCTTACTGTTATTTATGATTTTTTTATCCATACTAATGCTTTTTGGAGTAATTCTAATGCCTTTTTCTCTCATAATTTGCAAGGTACACACCAAGAGGGAGAATTTCGGCAGCTGGAAATCTGGACCTGGAAAAGCTACGTCAGGCTACCTATTCTGCACAACTCCAAACAAGATGAAACTTCATCGAGATTTTTTATGGAATATTTAAGAATTACTGAAGCAAATAACTACCAGAGGGGGCCCACCAGGTGGCCACAACCTACCTGGGCGCGCCAGGTAGCCCAGGCGCGCCCTAGTGGGTTGTGCTCACCCAGGCCCACTTCCGGTGCCCATCTTCTGCTATGTAGGTCATTTTGACCTAGAAAAAATAAAGAGAGGACTTAGGGGATGGAGCGATTCCGCCGGGGGAACTTCCCTCCCGGAGGGGGAAATCGTCGTCCTCATCATCACCATCAACTCTCCATCTTGGGGAGGGCAATCTCCATCAACATCTTCAACAACACCATCTCATCTCAAACCCTAGTTCATCTCTTGTGTTCAATCTTGTAACCGGGACTATCGATTGGTGCTTGTGGGTGACTAGTAGTGTTGATTACATCTTGTAGTTGATTACTATATGGTTTACTTGGTGGAAGATTATATGTTCAGATCTAATATGTTATTTAATACTCCTCTAATCATGAGCATGGTTATCATTTGTGAGTATTTACTTTTGTTCTTGAGGTCACGGGAGAAATCATGATGAAAGTAATCATGTGAACTTGATATGTGTTCGATATTTTGATAGTATGTATGTTGTGATTCCCTTAGTGACGTCATGTGAACATCGACTACATGACACTTCACCATATTTGGTCCTAAGGGAATGAATTGTGGAGTAGCAATTAGATGATGGGTTGCGAGAGTGATAGAAGCTTAAACCCCAGTTTATGCGCTATTCCGTAAGGGACCGACTGGATCCAAAAGTTTAATGCTCTGGTTAGAATTTATTGTGAATACTTTTCTCGTAGTTGCGGATGCTTGTGGGAGCGTTAATTATAAGTAGGAGGTTTGTTCAAGTAAGAATAGCACCTAAGCACCTGCCCACCCACATATCAAATTATCAAAGTAGCGAACACAAATCGAACCAACATGATTAAAGTGACTAGATGAAAATCCCGTGTACCCTCAAGAACGCTTTGCTTATCATAAGAGACCGTTTGGCCTGTCCTTTGCCTCAAAAGGATTGGGCTACCTTGCTGCACTTTTGTTACTACTATTGTTACTTGCTTGTTAAAAATTATCTTGCTATCAAACTACTCCTCTACTTACAATTTCAGCACTTGCAGACATTACCTTACTAAAAACTACTTGTCATTTCCTTCTGCTCCTTGTTGGGTTCGACACTCTTACTTATCGAAAAGAGCTACAATTGATCCCCTATACTTGTGGGTCATCAAGGCTATTTTCTGGCGCCGTTGCCGGGGAGGGAAGCGCCTTTGGTAAGGAAACATTTATACAGTGTGCTGAAATTTATTGTTACTTGTTACTTTGGAAAACGATCCTTTGAGGGTTTGTTCGGGGTATCTTCACCTCGTCCGGAACCACAATTAGCTACCCGTCAACCTACTGTACCTACTGAAAATATTGAATATGAAATTCCTTCGAGTATGATAGAACAACTGCTAGCTAATCCTTATGCAGGAGATGGAACCGAACATCCTGATATGCACTTGATATATGTGGAACAAATTTGTGGATTGTTTAACCTTGCAGGTTTACCCGGAGATGAAGTTATGAAAAAGGTGTTCCCTTTATCTTTGAAGGGAAAAGCATTAGCATGGTATAGGCTATGGGGTGATATTGGATCATGGAATTGGAATCGTTTGAAATTGGAGTTCCACCAAAAAAATTATCCTATGCATCTAGTTCATCGTGGTCCGAATTATATATATATATATATATATATATATATATATTTGGCCTCATGAAGGAGAAAGTATCACTCTAGCTTGGGGGAGGCTTAAGTCAATGTTATATTCATGCCGCAGTCATGAGCTCTCAAGAGAAATTATTATCCAGAATTTTTATGCTCGGCTTTCTCATAATGATCAAACCATGCTTGATACTTCTTGTGCTGGTTATTTTATGAAGCAGACTATTGAATTCCGGTGGGATCTTTTGGAAAGAATTAAACGCAACTCTAAAGATTGGGAACTCGGCGAAGGTAGAGAGTCAGGTATTAAACATAAGTATGATTATGTTAAATCTTTTATGGATACCGATGCTTTTCAAAAGTTTAGCACTAAATATGGACTTGACTCTGAGATAGCAGCCTCCTTTTGTGAATAATTTGCTACTCATGTCGAACTCCCTAAAGAGAAGTGGTTTAAAGATCACCCACCTATTAGAGAAGAAATTAAAGAACCAGTACCAGTTAAATAAGAAACTATACTTTATAATGTTGATCCAGTTGTTCCTTCTGCATATATAGAGAAACCACCTTTCCCTGTTAGGATAAAGGAACATGCTAAAGTTTCAACTGTGGTTAACAAAAGCTATATTAGAACACCTTAACCTGATGAACAAATTGAAGTAGAACCTGGCATTGCTATGGTTAAAGATCTATTGGAAGAAGATATAGATGCGCATGTTATTTACTTCTGTGAAGAAGCTGCTAGGATTGCCTAACCTGATAAAAAGGATAAACATAGACCTGTTGTGGGCACGCCTGTCATCTCAGTTAAAATAGCACTACACAAAAAAGACACATCCGTGACATTTTGGACCAAACAAATTTTTTTCTGTCATGCTTATGACACTTCTATGACGCTAATTGTGACAAAACCCGGTATCATCATAGATGTGGTGGGCTCCTACTTCTAGGACAAAAAATCATGACAAAAAATGGGCTTTTCGTCCTGGGCGGGCCAGAGGCGCAGCTGCATGACATTCTTAGGTCCGTCCATGACAGAAAACACCGTGGTAGATGCGAGGGCGAGGAAAATATCGGGGGAGTTCCCGGTTACGGTGGGTGGTCGGGGGCCGAGCGATGCACGTTTCTCTCATACGTAGGCGTGTGTGTGCGAGGCATTGGGCTCTAACTGAACCCGAGCGAGGCATTGGACTCTAACTGAACCCGAGCGATTGCACTGCTGGCTACGCGTTACTGAACCCGAGCGATCGATCGATGGCTATTAACTAAACCTGATCAAGCGATTCCTTTGCTACTGCTGCTAACTAAAGCCAATCGAACCCTGCTGCCTCCTTCCCTGGATGAACAATGAGCGTTGTTGGGGCGGTTTGGATGAACAGTTCCCGGTGGGGGGTTGGATCAACAAGACCCCATTGTAGTAGAGGTCGTTGCCGCTGGATGAATAGTACCCCAATCGATCGAGCCGGGGGAGGGGTGGATGAACAGGACCCCGTGGAGGGCTGGATGAACAAGATGACCCCGTGGAGGGCTGGTTGAAAAGTAGCCGCTGGAGGGTTGGATGAACAGTAGCCCGTGGAGAGGTGGTTGAACAGGACCCCGTGGAGAGGGCTGGTTGAACAGTAGCCGGTGGAGGAGCATGCGGTGGAGGCTGGATGAACAGGAGCCCGTGGATGAACAGTCGCATGTGGAGGCTGGAGGAGGTCGACGGTGAATGAACAGTAGCCCGTGGAGGCTAGAGGAGGTCAACGGTGGAGATGAACAGTATCCTGTGGAGTCCCGTTTTGCGGTACGCCACACCCCTCCCGATGAACAGGACCCCCGTTTCGACCGTAGCGCTCCAACACAAGTCTGTTTCCTCCGTTTTGCGGTATGCCACACCCCTCCCGATCAACAGGACCCCATTTCGACCGTAGGAGGTCCAAGAGAAGTCTGTTTCCTCTGTTTTGCGATACACCAGACCCCTCCCGATGAACAGGATCCCGTTTCGACCGTGGCCGGTCGAACACAAGGTCGTTTCCTCCGTTCTTCGGTATGCCATGCCTCATTTCCATCAGCTATTCCGTCCAAGCCGGTTGGCTCCCGATGAACATCACGTGTTCTGTTGCCTCCCGATGAACACGACGCATTCCGTTGCCTCCCCATGAACATGATGCCGACGCAGTTTCTCGGTTCCGACCCAGCCATGTACATGAGCCCTGACCGTACGTATGCGCGAGTAGGCCTTCGAGACCCCGCCCGTATGTACGTACGTGGCCGTATTTTTTGGCGTGTGGCTGTATGTACATCTACACAGTTTATACGGGACAGCCTGAACTGCTACGTGGGGGGCTATACTATGACATGTGCCGCTACTTACTCGGCCACAGTTCATCGTTGGAGAGCGACCAATCGAATAGTATGTACGTACACGTTCTGACAAGACAGACAACGCTACCTACGCTTCGACCGGGTGGGTCCCAGCTATCAGGGAGGATAAGGACGCACTTCCTTGCGTGCGAAGATATAGCTGCTGGGTCCCAGCTGTCAGGGGGGATATTTTTTTGCCCGTAATAAGGACGCACTTCCTTGCGTGCGAAGATGTAGCTAGTGGGTCCCAGCAGTCAGGGGGGAAACATTGTTTTTCAGGGTAAAAAGGATGCAGTTGCATGCACGCGAACATGGGCGTGGTGCGTCCCCACTGTAAGCCTCTCACGTACAGTCATCTTCCGATGACTCTCATTTGTTTACCACGTTGACCACACCGTGCCGAGCACACAAAGGTCGGGGGATGACGGCGAGGCCCCAGACTGGAACGACCCGAAGATGGGGAAGACGCGGCAGTGGAGTCGCAGATGGATAGGAATGGGAAACTTGACTGGTTCGGGTGCACAGCAACACTACCGCCCATGGGTCCCGGTAGGCCCACAAGTCAGCCACCAAATCTGCCGGGTCCCAGCTGTCATCGGGAGGAATGGTTTTTTCGCATAACAAGGAGGCACTTCCTTCCGTGCGAAGATACAGCCGGTGGGTGCCAGCTGTTAGGGGGAGGAAACAGCTTAATAAGGAGGAACTTTCCTTTCCTGCGACCATGGACCTCGAGGGTCCCAGCCGTCAGGCTCTCCACGTACAGTCCTCTTCTGATGACTCTCGTTTGTTGACGATGCCGTGCCGAGCGCAGCAAGGCAATGGACTACGGCGAGGCCCCAGACTGGAACAACACGGAGATGGGAAGACGTGCCAGTGGAGTCGCAGATGGAGAGGAGTGGGAAGCTTGACTGGTTCGGTTGCGGGGTGGGCCTACACTCGGCAGAGAATAACATGAGGTGCGGGGTGGAGGGATGGCCTGGCCATCGGCGGGGTAGCGTTTCGCTGCAAGGTGCGCAAAACAACGCCGCTGGACGCCGGAGGCTGGAGCAGGCGGTCCCGGTAGCGCTGGGGGAATAACACGAGAGATTGAAGAAGAATGCCTGCCGTTGGATGTAAATCCAACGCCTTGCTTAGGCTTCGACCGACTGGCCCACATGTCAGCCATCCATTTGTTTTTTAGTCCATTTGGTGGGCTGGGTGAAACAATGATGTAGCATCTATTGAGCCCATTTATATATATGGTAGAATTTAAAGCCCATTTGCATTTTTCTCGAAATGCGCGGACTTGCTGGGCTGGGTGAAAATATCATGTTGGTCTGGACGGAGAAATGTTATAAAAACATAAACACATGATTGCACGTCTATTACTGCATTGGTCGGTAAAACCTTTGCAAGCTTATGTACGAAATCACTAGGAGTTAACTTGCCAAGTTATATATAAACAATTATTATTATTATTTTGTAAGAACTTTCAATATACGAAATAAAATATCATTTTAATTTGATGAGTTAATAGGACGTGGGGTAGTATTATTTTTTAGGCTAGACGTGGGACAGTTGAGTTGGTTCTAGGGAAAAGTACTGGGAGAAAACTCAGTTTACATCAGAAAAGAAAGTTGGGAGAAAATTCAGATATAAGATTAATGAAAACGAAAAATAAAGGAAGTGGGAAGGTCTATAAAATGGTTGGACGAACGACAGGTTTAACGGAACCTTATGTTGTTTCTATTATATATATATGTAATAAAATAAGATATAAATATAGGTTCAGTTTTGCATTCTTACAAAAAAATAGAACTGAGTTGTGCGTCGTCTTGAAAAAACAAACATAACTTGGGTTGCTGACGTTAAAGACAAGCTAGGTTGGGAGGCCCAGAGGCGGCTTCATACCTGCTAGATCCAAAAACTGTTGAAACATGTCGTGGGCTGCCCATGTTAAAAAAGAAAACCTAGGCCATGGACTTGGTGGGCCTGGGACTGTCAGCCTCTCGACGAACTGTTGTCTCCTGATTCCTCTTGTTTGGCTGACCATGTTTGGAACGACAGACGGCAGCGCCGCGGCGAGAGCACCAAGGCGGAGGACGACATCGAGACCTCACACCTAATGAAACGGAGCGCGGGAAGACGCAGGCAGAGGGGAGTACGAGGGTTGACTTGTTCGGGTGCAGGGTGGGCCGGTGGAGCTGCCGCCGCCGGACAATGTGCGGGAGTAGAGGGATGGCCTGGCCAACGCCATAGGCTATGATGGCCAGCCGCTGTATAGGAAGAGGACGAAATATTGAACAAAATAAAGAAATACAAATGGATAGGTGGTTGGTCCCATATGTCTATGTACTAGACTTGCTGGGTCCACCTGAGAAGGGGAAGATGTTGGGAGGAAGGAGATTCAAAGCACGGTAGCCGAGTGAACTAGTTTTTTCTGAAACGGACGAATGAACTAGTTTTTTCTGAAACGGACGAGTGAACTAGTTACATACATAAGCAAATAGCCACTAAAAAAGGCAAACATGTTAATGGGTTCTTAAAAGAAATATTTCGGATAAAACAGATAATTACGACACATAGGTGATAAAGGTGCTTAAACAGATAAAATACAACATCTAGACCTTCCTGGCACGCTTGATCATGACGCTACGGCTGTCCATGTACCCGTCGGTTATGGGAAGCAGACACGCTCTCATGTCCAAGATCCGCCTGTACATGTCGTAGCATGCGTATGCATCCTTGGCCACGTAGGTTATGTAGGCTAGATTCAGAGGTACCTCCCACATGTTCAGGTCCTTGGTATCATTGTCTTTTTTCATGTTGGTGTATCAGGGGTCGATGATTGTCTCGGCGAGGTCAACCACGGAGTCCTTCTCCTGCCCGTTGCCGATGATCTTGTATTGCTTCTGGATGCATGTCGACAAGCTTGTTGCACCAGATGGCCGAATCATCGCGTTCTTCCTTCTGTCCATCGTAGGGAAGGTGAAGTCGGCGCTGCTGATGAAATGGGCGAATGCTCCAGAACCTCTGATGGCCCTACAGCAGTGGTAGACGAGAACCTCGTCCCGCACACATACTTGGGTGACGGCGATCCGCGGGTCCCTGTCAGGAGATGAATGGATGGGCAGAAGGTCTAGTCCTGCGACCTTGTGCTTTATCGTCCTGTAGGTACTGCTTGAACTCGGCGAGGCAGAGCTTCACCAGGTCTGGATCGTTGGTGTACATCACATTCAACTTGGTGCAGCCATGGGACCAAACGGTAAACTCAAAGGTGAACTCCTTGCTGAAGTCCATATCCAGCAGGATCACCCCTCGGATCGCCATTGGAGTCTCTTCAAGTGAACGAGTGGGTAGGCGGCGGCAATAGTTCGTTTTTCAGCTCTTGGGGAACTAGATTCAACAGTAAACTGAGTGTGTACAGGCGACAACAGTTACTACCCCTCCCTTGCCCGCTGCACGCCCGGCAGAAGATGCACCCTCGGCGCATTCAAACGCCTCCATTAAGAAACCTACTTCGGCTACACGTCAGTTCACGAGCGGGTTTGTGTTGGTACTGTAATAACAAGTGTTAGTGGTCACTTTACTTAAATTTAATTAGCTTTAATAGAGATTTATTCTTAAAACAAGCAATGCATTAGCTCGTTCTATCAGTGCCACAAGATCAACATGCACAACAATTAGAATTATTATTCTCAGGATGCACATGATCAGCACATTTGTCGCACTTTCACACAGATAATACTACCAAGTTTGAACTATTTGTTATGGTTGTTGTCCTCTGCATCATCATGCCGTGTTTCCCAGCTTGCAAGATTCAGAACCAACAAATATGATCCAAATAATAAGTACAACAAAGATGCCTACACATCTCGTTGATTCCCATCTTGCAAGATTCAAAACCAAAGAATAAGATTCAAATATTAAGTACGACAAAGATGCCTACACATCTCATCGATTCCCAGCTTGCAAGATTCAGAACCAACCCATTAGAGCCTTTTGATAAAGTGAATATCGGGATTAAATCCATCTTGTCTAGCCGTGTCATACAAACAAAGAACTTGGCGAATGCCCTTGACCGTCACAACATCTGTAGTGGAGTATTCCTGTTTGCACAGCACAAATAAGAAGAGCATGATTCCTATAATAATGGCATTCCTTGAACTCAACCTGCAGCTCCACTCGGATGAGGCCATCCTAGAGTTCCATGATTCAATTCATGCGCCTCTTTCTGCAGTTAACCTGAAATGAAGCAAAGATTGCATCATTCAGCTAGCAAGAAGTACTTGCTCTCGTGAGCTGGCAGGTTCTTCTTTAGTAGGTGCACTAAAATTGAGGAACATTAAGGTTGGTTGTCCGGCTCATGTAAGGTGCAACTAGAATTTGCTTATCCTTTTGTGCAGTTCCACTAAAATAAAGTGCCATTGTGGTGACAGTGACGGCTCATCTTGCAAAGGCTAATAAAATGTTTGTCGGTGTACAAAAGTAGGGGCTCTTCTTTTGACCCCTTTACTTGTGCACAGGCAGTCAGAGCCGCGCGCCACGGCCACACTTAGCAGGGCAGAGGAGGGAAGCCGGAGAGAAGCTGAAGCCCAAGACAAACAAGACAACGCCAAGACCAAGAACACAAAGAGTAGAGGGGCGAAGCAGGTTCCCCCGGCAAGACCCTTGCTGGGGCAGCCTCAGTAGCCCCGGCAAGAGCCTTGCCGGGGCAGCTCGCCTAACACCAGCGGAGCGAGCCACCCTTGAGCCCAAGGGTTCCGGACGCCGTCAACAGCTACGTTGGAACCAGGGCTCGGGAGGCACCTCTGTGGTGGCATGCAGATCTTTGTCAAGATCATGAATACATGAGATCAGATGAGAACTAGAAGACGACGACCCTCGGCGGGATCCTAGTCGAGGAAATCCACAAGACCCCCGGCAAGCGCCTTGCCGGGGATGACCACAACACCACGGCAGACCCTTGCCGAGGACACCAGCAGGGCCGCAGCCGGGCCCGCGTCTGCCAAGATGCCACCGCCATCCCCACACAGCTGCTAGCTCAACCAGCTGGGCATGCACCTGCGTGGTGACGAGCGGCCTCTACACTGAATCAGCAAGCACCTTCGTGGTGGCATGCAAATCTTCGTGAAGACCCTACCACTGCGCCACCTCAGCAGCCTGCCTGCCTACCTGGCACCGCACACATCGCTGGCCTGGGCGCGTGTCGAAGCGAGGCGGGGCGGCGACCGACGGGACGGGCCTCATTCCCGTCCCCGATAAAGCTAATGGACACCTAAGTAGCGCTTTAAATGCGCTTTGTCCCGTAACGCCGGGCGATAAGCTCGCGCACTGTACACCTTTCCACCTCCTGTGTGCCACTGTGGCAACCCCTTTTGCCTATAAAAGGAGGCCCGAGGCAACCAGCAGGGGGATTCGGCTCTTCTGGGCAAGTTACACCCTGTAGCTAGCTCAAGAACACAAGAACACTCAATACGTCCACCAAAGCAGGACTAGGGTATTATGCATCTTCGTGGCCCGAACCTGGGTAAACGATCCGTGTGCTTCCTGTCAGACCTGCTCTTCTCACAACCTCGCGCCCGCCAACCGTAGAAGGGATTCCTGTGATCCCATAGGTGTCGTTTCCCATCGACATCTTTCGCGCGCCAGGTAGGGGGTGCGCAGATGTGGAAGTCTGGTCTGATTGGAGTAGCGGCTCCATCGTGGCAGTCATCCCAAGGAGGGAGACGACCAAGCCTGACGGTGCTGTCTGCAGACGTGGTGGACGCCCGTGCGATGATAGAAAAGCTAAGTCATGTCGAACTTTAAATATTCCTTTTATATAAGGTTATTCCCCTCGGAGATCTCGTCCTTTGTATGGAAAACCAGCACGCAATGGGGCCATTCCGATATTGGCAACGCCATTACTCTGTTTCGAGTCTGCTCAACAACTTAAGCGGCCGCGTCGAGAACGGCACGGTGGCCTTCCGCAATTGGCAACACTCTCGATTCTGACTCGAGTCAAGCTCGACAGCTCGAGCGGCCGCTTTGAGAGCGGTAAGGTGGTTCGCCTGGCAGCAAGCACACCCGGCAGGCCATTGGGGATCCGTCCCCAAGGTGCCACCCTGGGTTTACGCGCCGACAAGCCTACCCGATTAGCGTAGGGTGAACATACAAAGGGGGGATTGAACAGGAAAGTAACATGCATAATATCAAAAGTGCTGCAGAGTAATATTACATCACTAGTTGCCGCAGCTCTAACTAAAGATAAAAATTGTCTTGCTTGCGAACCTGCTGCAACAAAAAGAAACAGGGTGCCTAGTCCCGGCGCTAGCCCTCTACCCTCGGGATTCCATCGATGCCGCTGATGACGGGCTCGATACGCTCCCTGAGCGGCACGAGGTCCACATCCTCCGGGAAGCTCTCCAGCACAGCGTCGAAGTCGAGGTTGAGATTCCAGTATGCCACCTTGGTGAGAACCTTGGTCATGGCACCCCGGCAAAGCCTCCGGGCCTCATTGGCCAGGAAAGTAGCCCTGGTGGAGCAGAAATGCTCCAGGGCTCCAAGGACACCCTCGAAGAATAGGGTCAGCCTGGCGTTGGAGGTTGTGCTACGATTTGGGGCGTACCTCACATTTCACATACCCATGGTGGCCAACTGCATGGTGATCCTACCGGTGACGTCCTCGAGGCGGCTGATCCAGCGATTCTCGCCCTCCACAAAATCCTTGTGGTTGGCGGCTTCGTTCTTCCGCTGCAGCTTCTCGGCCTCCAGGTCCTTGGCCAGGGTCCCCTCCCGGGCCTTGGCCTCCGAAAGCATCTTCTCAAGACCCTCCAACTTCAGCTTCAGGTCTTTGATGGAGTCGTTGGCCTTGGAGAGCTGCTCAGCCTTGCCAAGGACTGCGCCTTGTGCCTCCGCCAGGGCACCGTTGAGCGTGTCCTTCTCCTTGGCCAGCATCAGGGCCTGATCCTTCAGCCCGTCCCACTCCACCTCCAGCTCCTTCACCTTACCGGCGTGAACCAGAGCCTGGGCATTGAGTGCCTCCTCGTGCCTCTGCTCCAGCTCTTGGGTCCGCTACACGACGAACTTCTCCACCTCCTCATCCTTGCCACGGAGCATTGCGGCAAGCTTCTCCTCACGCGCGGCAAGATCCTCCTCCTGGGAGTTCAGCGCGACCTGGTGCTGGGTTCGAGCGGCCTCGGCTTTGGCGGCCAGGTTCTTCGCCGTCTCCTGGGCCTTCTTGATGTCGGCCTGCTTCATGACGAGCGCCAGGTCGCGCTCAGCCAGCGCTACCTGGGTGGCCTTCAGGTCCTTGTGGCCCTGGCAGAACCAAGCCTGTGCCTCGGTGATGCGTTTCTCGAGGTCCGCCTCCGCCTTGTCCACCACCGCCATCCTGGACTTGGCCTTGTCCAGGCAAGCACGGTGATGCGCCCGGAGCCTCCGGAAGTTGGCGCCCATGGCCTGGAGGAGCCGCTCTTCCTGGGAACCGCCGCCACTGGCGCTCGGCTCATCAACAACCTCAAGCCCGTTGGCGGCGAGCACCTTGTCATCGAACAACTCCCCCTCGACGGGCGCCCCGGTGCTCGCCGTCCCCGGGAGGTGGACGAACAGGTCGTCGCTCACCCTCAGGTACCTACCTGAGCCAGAGGCAGCGGAGGAGGAAGGTTGGTCATCAACCACCTCCTCCCTGGCAGCGGCCTTGCCGGCCTCCCCGGCAGGCCCCTTGCCGGCCTCCTCGGCAGCTGCCTTGCCGAGCTCCTCGGCAGGCCCCTTGGCGGTGTCCTCAGGGGCACCCTTGGCGGCCTCCTCGGTGGCGATCTTCTCGGCCTCCGCCGCGGCATACTTGGCGACATCCTCGATGACGGTGTCTATATCCTCCGGATCCGCCGAGGGAGGATCTGGATACCGAGAAAGGGATGAGACGCAGCCAAAACCAAGATTCAGAAAGAACAGAAAAAGAACAGGGACGGAAGGCAAGTGACTTGCCAGTGTCGGGCTGTGAAGCAGAGGTCCCCTCCCCGCCAACATTTGGCGCCGAGGCGAAGCCACCTGCGCCCGAGTTCTCCTCCTCCTCCTGCGTGTGCATGGGCTCGGTGCTTGGTGCCCTTGCCGGGGACGCCCCTCAAGGCGACGTGGTCGATGGGGGCGGCGTGTTGGGGGTAGCCCAATGTGGCCCCTCCTGCTGCTGTCCTCCTCCTGCAATCACGGCAAGATCAGGGGATCGTACCCCCAACGCACGTCGAAGAGGGGTGAGTGATGAACTTATGCTGGGGGCTGTATCAGGGGCTGCCGTCCGGGCTGCTCAACACCACCAGCAATGTACCGGAAGTACCTGCCGGGGGCTGGCCGCTTGCCGAAGCCCTAGCCCTCTTCACCCTCTGGGCCAGTGTCTCCGCATCACTACAAAGAAGAAGAATAGATCAAGACAAGTGGCACGGATTGGGGGGACGGAGATGACAAAAAGGAGCAAGATGCTTACTCATCCTCCACCTCCTCTTCTGCCGCCTTCCTCTTCCTCCTTGGGCTGAGGGACCCGAAATCGAAGACAACCTCCGCGTCGTCATCTGCGGGAGGAGGGGAAGCAGATGGGGTCCATGGACGCTTGGACGAAGAAGAGGCAGATGCTTTCTTCTTCGCCACCGCAGCCTTCACCAACTTCTTTGCCGCCGCGGCCCTTGTCTGGCACGCGGACCCCTCCTAGGCTTGCTGCGGTTGCACGGCCCTGCCGGGCCAGACCGGATCACCGGAGGTGGCCCGCCGCAGGACTTGCCCTCTCCCCGTGACCGGAGGGTCGCCAGCCCCGGCCTCCTTCGACAGCGATGACTCGTCGACCACATCCTTGATGAGGGGAGCCCCGGTGCGGGCGCTGCTGGCCTCCCCAGCGGACTCCGCCCACTGGGCAAGCTCCTTTTCCTCCGCGGCTGCCGCGGCCTTGCCCTCCACGCCACCAGTGCTGCCTGCCTCCTTGGCGAGCTTTGCCTCCACCGCCCTGGCGGCGATGTAGTCCAGCTCCGCCCGAGTGGTGTCCTGGACGAGCCGCGGTTCGTCGCAGACGTACTTCTCCTCCAAGGTGTCAAAAAACTCCTGCACCTGATCTTCCGGCGGCTCGGCCCAACTTGGGACGAGGCCGTGCGTGTTGAACTCCGGCATCATGGCAATGATGTCGGTTCGGCGCGAGTTGTTACTCAGCGGGACCACCCCCGCCGGCAACTTAAACTAGGGCCCCTTGGCGGCCTTGCCGGCCTTCGCGGCCTTGCTGGACCGCTCGACCTCGTCATCCCAGTTCATGTCAAGCTGGAAGAGCCGCTGGCAGAAGTGGGTGTGCCCCATCACCGTGAAGTTGTGGTCCAAGCCGGGGCGGAGCTGTAAGAGCCAGACCAGCCTACCCTTGTTGTGCAGCGGAGCGATTCGGCGGCGGATGAAATCCGCCCCGATCATCTCAAGGGTGAGCCCGGCCTCGGTGAGACGAAAAATCCTAGTGGTGGCGACCGTGAGCTTCTTGTCATTAACATCGACATTGCTCCAGTCTTTTCTGCGAACCGGTGGCGCCTGGCGAACCTTGCAGAATGCTGGTGGGTCCATCTCCTCAATCCAGCACCACCGGCCTTGCCACTCCTCCCACCTCTCCTTCTGGGCGCCATCCGGATATGTCTCTTTCTCCTGGGTCCTAGGGATCCAGGCGACGCAACCGGAAATTCCCCCCCCTTTTGGATGCGAGGGAAGAAATAGTGGCGGAAGAGCGCCGTGTTGGGATGCACCCCAGCAAAACCCTCGCAAAGGTGCGCAAAAAAGAGCCACGCACGCCACGGCATTTGGAGTAAAATCCAAAAGGTGGAAGCCGTAGGTATGCATGATGTCACTGAAGAAATAAGAGAAGGGGGGGTAGAGGCCACAAGAAAAGTAGTCGACGAAGAATGGGTACCGATTCGGGCCGGCTTCGGCGAAGGCGGCGAGGATGACGCACGTGGCCGGATGCCCCGTCGTCTCGCTTCCTGTCTTTCACCCCCACAGGTGCTTGAAGTAGTCCCGGAGTTCGACCGCGTCGACCGTCGACGGGAAGTAGGCGTGCTGCATCCGCCGCACCGCCAACCCGCTCTCCGGCCGCTCCTTCTCCCCGGCGTCCTTGGCCACTCCCTTGCCTCTGCTGGTCTTGGGTTCCATGGCGGCTGCGGGAAGCAAGGAATGGAGGATGGCAAAGGCTCGGCAGCGGCGAGTGAAGGAAAGAGCCTGAGAAGGAGGAAGAAGGGGATGGCGGTTCTGAGATTGGGGAAAGCACGAAGGGTAAATGAGCAGCGTGCCCGTGGTTATTCATTTTTACGGGGAAGGCGCGGGCCGCCTCTTTTCCCATTAACTGCAATGTGACGCATGCGTGCGGGAACCGCCCCATGCATGAACCCCACGTCATGCACGATCCTCCACGTCGTGCGTTCAATGCGGGTCGTGGGGAAGCGCAGCGGACGAAACAGTTACTGCGGTAAAAATCCGCCCCACCTGCCCACGCACCGTTATAGGCCTGGCCCAACAACGCGTCGCGCTTACGTGTGGCCCAGGCCCGGGGGCTCCTGTCGGTGTACAAAAGTAGGGGCTCTTCTTTTGACCCCTTTACTTGTGCACGGGCAGTCAGAGCCGCGCGCCACGGCCACACTTAGGAGGGCAGAGGAGGGAAGCGGGAGAGAAGCCGAAGCCCAAGACAAACAAGACAACGCCAAGACAAAGAACACAAAGAGCAGAGGGACGAAGCAGGTTCCCCCAGCAAGACCCTTGCCGGGGCAGCCTCAACAGCCCCGGCAAAACCCTTGTCGGGGTAGCTCGCCTAACACCAGCGGAGCGAGCCACCCTTGAGCCCAAGGGTTCCGGACGCCGTCAACAGCTACGTTGGAACCAGGGCTCGGGAGGCACCTCCGTGGTGGCATGCAGATCTTTGTCAAGATCATGAATACATGATATCAGATGAGAACCAGAAGATGACGACCCTCGGCGGGATCCTAGCCGAGGAAATCCACAAGACTCCCGGCAAGCGCCTTGCCGGGGATGACCGCAACACCACCGCAAGACCCTTGTCGGGCCCCCCGGCAAGGCCGTTGCCGAGGACACCAGCGGGGCCGCAGCCAGGCCCGCGTCTGCCAAGATGCCACCGCCGTCCCCAAGCAGCTGCTAGCTCAACCAGCTGGGTAGGCACCTGCGTGGTGGCATGCAGATCTTCGTGAAGACCCTACCACCGCGCCACCTCAGCAGCCTGCCTGCCTACATGGCACAACACGCATCGCTGGCCCGGGCGTGTGTCGAAGCAAGGCGGGGCGGCGACGGACGGGACGGGCCTCATTCCCGTCCCCGATAAAGCTAATGGACACACAAGTAGCGTATTTAATGCGCTTTGTCCCGTAACACCGGGCTATAAGCTTGCGCATTGTACACCTTTCCACCTCCTGTGTGCCACTGTGGCAACCCCTTTTGCCTATAAAAGGAGGCTCGAGGCGACCAGGAGAGGGATTTGGCTCTTTTGGGCAAGTTACACCCCGTAGCTAGCTCAAGAACACAAGAACAATCAATACATCCACCAAAGCAGGACTAGGGTATTACGCATATTCACGGCCCGAACCTGGGTAAACGATCCGTGTGCTTCCTGTCAGACCTGCTCTTCCCACAACCTCGCGCCCGCCAACCATAGAAGGGATTCCAGTGATCCCATAGGTGTCGTTTCCCACCATCAATGTTGCACGAGATTACCAGTAGAATTTGACGGAGATTTTGGAAACTCCAATCACCATTTTGTGTAGTTCCACCAAAATTGAGAGATGTTGCCCACGTGAAATTTTAGTTGAACTGCACAAGACACTCATTCCGTAAAAAATGTATTTTGTGCAGTTCACCAAAAGGTCACAATAGCAACAAGGTGAAATGGATATCCCTATCTCCACAAAAATATAGAAAGTAAACAGTTGCTGGTCAATAAGAATATTCGAAACATACACGAAATGAAAAGAAGCATCTAAATTATGTTCATGGCAATCAAGCCAGGACAGTAGAAATTTTAAACGTCGGCAATGCTTCATGTTACCGTAAGCATTACGATCAACAATGATGGTAGCATTTCTTGTTTACCAGATAAAGTAAATCAACAGCAGCTAAAGAGTTGGTTTAAGGGCATGGGACCGTGGGGACACTAGGACACTCAGCAGCGTAAAGGAGCAACTTACTTATCGTACTGGGGAAAACAGCAGGAGTACCATTTGTAACATAGCTTAATTGCATCATATCACTGGAAGCATTAGATTAAAAATAACACTGCTTAGACATGTCCTTAAGGTAATAGTGTGATCGCTTCATTTTACATGCGCCCTTACATTAACAATAACAAAAGGTTGGTATAAGGACATGCGATAGTGGACGCATCAGCACAATGTACCTACAAGGAGGCATAAACTAGTGATGTCAAGTTTGTTCATGCTCTGTGGGGGCAGCAAATCTAATCCTGGAGACCTTTTACTATGTGAGGGCAGCAAATCTAATCCTGGAGACCTTTTACTATGAGAGGGCAGCAAATCTAATCCTGGAGACCTTTTACTATGTGAGGGTAGCAAATCTAATCCTGGAGACCTTTTACTATGTGAGGGCGGCAAATCTAATCCTAGAGACCTTATACTATGCGAGGGCAGCAAATATAATCTTGGAGACCTTTTACTATGTGAGGGCAGCAAATCTAATCCTGGACATACTCTGTTGACTTGTCCACCAGCTGCCACTTTCTATCCTTTTTTCAACCAATAATAGATATGTTCCTTATCCGGTTTGTACAGTGTTTTCCTATTATTTCCCTTTTCAACCAAGAGACCGGTTGGGTATCCGGTCTATACTACTTTCACCCTATTATTTCCTCTTTGAATCAAGTCCTAGATTCATGCTACAACTTTCCCCCCTTTCTTAGTTGTTTGAACCAAGTCCTAGATTCGAATGCATGAAGTAGCTTTACCTCTAATAATACTAAAAATTTAGGTGGGTTTGGAAGAGCTGATGGGAGTGGAAAAAGATGAACATGCAGACACGTGGGGAGTTGGTGCAGTAGAGCAAGGCCGCTTTCGAAGAACTTATACCTGAGGGTCGTCGGGATGTTGGCGGCGGCAGGTCGGATCTGCGCACAATACGGCAGGGAGGCAGAAGGGTCGGAGGACCTCCCAAGCCGGCGCTTTGCCGCAGAGAACGGCACGGGCAGAGGATCGGGCCCTTCCGGCAGCTGTGGGTTTCCTCCCTCGCCGGTGATGACCGCGTGAACGATGCACCTAGTCCTCTACACACACCGGCCGAAGGGATCCGACCGGATCTGTGACCAGCGGTGAGCAGAGAGAAAATGTCGCTACCGCTGTCTTATTTAGATCTGGAGAGGATGAGAGAATGAAGACTGCAACACTAGTAAAGCAAGTGCTCAGGCCCCTGCATACATATATAGTGGAGTGGTTATCTTTTTCTCTCCACAACAAGTGTTTCAATTTGTGTACGTGGCACTAATGAAAAGAAACTCTCCATTTAAGGTGACTAAATGTACGACTCCTACTTACTACTAGTAGTAGTATTATTCACTTGTGCTTCTCGGCCCTCCATTCATTGAACAACCCCACGGGTGAATAAACATACAGTACTAGTTTTTATATAGAACGAACAAGCTCGAACTATTTTCGCGTAGTTAAAAGTTGAGGGCGGGGCTTTTCCCAGGCAGTACGCGCGACAGTTTTCGCATAGGCGGTTTCAAAGAGAGGCGAGGAGGGAGAGGGAGTAACGGATTCAACTTACTTACTGCTGGAAAGATCGGGCTGTGCAATTTGTTGGCGCGTTACTGCTAGAAATAGTTATGATATGACTACTCACTATAGTCATGAATTACTGGCGGTACGACCGGGGTGATGCCCCCTTCCGTTCTGCACTCTAATCTGGTGCATGACACGTCGGCCCAGATGCTGGCTCTCCCACATGTCGGCGAAGTACGTAGTAGTAGTAAGAAGGAGCAAAGAATCATGCGGTATATACTAGTAGTACTACTACTGACGTCGGAGGAGTGCGAACCACAGCAACCTAGTGAACCAGTAGTGCGAACAACGACATCCCAGCGAACCAGTAGTAGAAAACAATGTGGTGATATGGCCATAAAAAACAATGTGCTACGGTCCAGACTGTACCATGTACGGTACTACTCCTCTTTGTTTGGATCCCTGAGTTAGAGCTAGTTTGGGTTGAAATAGCCTCAAATTCTCCAAACAGGTGGGGTTAGTTTGAGCTAGTTTGCTCTAACCCAGCTAAAAAAACTAGCCCGGTGGAGAGGTTCTAATTGGGTTAGTTGTCCTCGGGCCGAGTAAATGAGAACTACAAAAAAACTCCCCTGCCCGCACCAGATCGCTCCCTCCACCCCCCCTCGCACGACTCCTCTCTGTTCCACATCGGGCCGCTTGCCCAAGCGCCGCTCAACCGCTCGCCCTCTCTCTCCTCCGGCCTCCGCTGCCCTCTTCCGGCCGCCCTCTCCCTCCGGCCTTTGAAGCTTGCCCCGCTCCCCTTTCACCGGTCGTTTTCCTTCCTCTATCGTGCGCGGTGGCGGCGCATCTACCACGGAGGTCGCGACAGGGGTGAGTTTGTTCGTTCCTTCTCTGTCTCACAGCCATATCATTGATCTTTCTCGCTCTAGCGCTAATTCTAATATGGAAAAGTAGATCCTGATTAAACTTGGTATAGATTTGTTTATGCATGGAATTGTTTGATGCTGCTTGAGGAGGTAATAAATCTATCTAGAGGCCCAAAGTTTCAGGCTTGTATTAGTTCTAGAGGCCCAAAGAATGAGTTCACCTTTCTAGGTATTTCAGTTTCAGGCTTGCAATATTTCTGGAGACCCAATGATTCAGTTCACCTTTCTAGTATTTCAGTTTCGGACTTGCATTATTTCTAGTGGCCCAAAGATTCAGTTCACCTTTTTAGGTATTTCGGTTTCAGGCTTGCATTATTTCTAGTGACCCAAAGATTCGGTTCGCAGTCGTCGGCAAGTGGCCCTGCTACCCATGCCGATGTCGACCTCAACTCGCAAGCGCCAGCGTCGGAGGGGTTCCCGAGGCTTGGGCTCTACAGAGCCTTCCTCCAGAGCGATGATGACGAGCTCCTCCCTGGGTGCGTGAGGGGCTTCGGGCACCCTCCCTATCATGAATGACTTCCGTGATGAGTTAGCCCATGCTTTGTTTGATGGAGTGTATTTTTTCGAGAAGCTGGATTGACGACTTGTATCTTCAAGTGGGATATCTCATTTGTATGGACAAAGTAAAATTTATCATGTTTCGCATGCTTGATTTGTAAAGATGGTTCGTTTACGTCAATTGTGAGCGGGAGGAGGCCACACAAGAGCCGGCCACAACAAATCCAGCAGGAAATAGGGTCCAAAGTAGTCAAATGATTGAGAAAGAACATTTATTGTCAATCTAACCTTTCCATTCATACACCTCTTTGGTTTAAAGTTCTCCTCGTCTCAGTTCATCGCCATCATACTTTCCCCATTCCTGTGTTTTCAGTATCCTGTGAATCAAAGAGGCCCTTAGACTGGTTTAGGTCCGTCACGGTGTCCTGGACTAGGGGGTACTCACCACGTCGTCTCCCAATTAGTTGGACTAGGCCGAGTACCTCCATGGCCGTTTACTCATGGGCCAGTTCGGACAGCCGATGACATACATGAGGAAGATTCCACAAGACTTGGTGATCAAGACAAGGACTCCTCTCCACCGACGTATTCGACTAGGACTCTTGTTATCCTAGGCCTCTGGTACATTATATAAGCTGAGACCAGGCTAGTCGATAGGTGATCTTGACATTATTCATCATGCCCCCTAGGTTTTAGACCACAACATATGATCTCGAGGTACATCAACTCTTGTAATCTCTATATTCATCAAGATCAATCAAGCAGGAAGTAGGGTATTACCTCAATTAAGAGGGCCCGAACCTGGGTAAACATCGTGTCCCCTGTCTCCTGTTACCCACCGATCCATGACACACAGCTTGGGACCCCCTACCCGAGATCTGCCAGTTTTGACACCGACAATGGTGCTTTCATTGAGAGTTCCGCTGTGAGATCAACGAAGGATCGATGGCTTGTCTGCAGATTAACTGCGACGTCGCCGTCTTTGTCGCCGGCTCGACTGGTCACCTCGGCTTGACCAAGGACGGTGCCCTGCATCCTATCGTCATGTTCGGACAAGGGCCTTCATCAAACATCAAACTCTTATCTCTATCATGATCATGGAGGAATCGTCGATGGAGCTCGGGGGCTCAAAGTCAACAATGCCCTCGGGCGACCATGCTGTTTTTTCGAACAGCGAACTTGTATCTGCTGCCACCACCTCCTCGAGCATTGCTTTGACGATTCCTTCAGTGGAAATGTGCGGAATTGAGTCCACAACAATCCTGTAAAATTTTGTCGAGTTCCGATGGAGGAATATCCGGCAATCTACTATATACTGGAACCCTGTCAAATCTGGACGGGAATCTGGATTATTTTAGGGCGTGGTCTCCGGATCCCAGCTCGGAGGTCCTTTGGAAGATCCAACCATTCATTTGCTGCGGAATTCCCGCATCTACCACCCATCAAAATTTCAGCTCGATCTGACAGCTCAAACTCCGGGAACCTTCCGATGATTGGACCAATTTTCGGAACTGTTCTCTGCGCGAATACGAATCCAACCCGAATTCATGTTTCTTTATGAACATGATATTGGACAACCTTTTTAAAGGAATTTTCTTCTAGGGTATTGTGCGTTGTTCTTAACACGTGCCCAAAAAATTTTAAGCCTTCTCTGAGGTACTCTTCACCATCACGCTGGTGTCAAACCAGTCCGGTAACAATTCTCCACGGCTGTCGACCTGCGCTAGACACGTCATCGCTTTGTTGAGCCGAGCTCAGCTCCTTCGGATCATCATCTCGGCAAGCGGAACAAGAGTTCGACATAGCGAAGGATAAATCATCACCAACATCGCCGCCCCACCGATTACATGGAGCGGGCACAACGGGATCGCTGCACGGTCACTTCAACAAGCCGGCATTGACCACGTCACGAGTTACGACCTGCATCGGCATGGCCACACTGTTGCTTCTTCAAGCCGATGTCCATCACGCCGACCTACTTCGAATCATCGGCTGACATCGAGGCTTCGACACCTCGGTTGGACCGGGGGCTCCGCTATTTCTTCATCAACATGCTCCGGTGACTTCGGCGTCACCGGCCGACCAGCTTTGACACATCGACTGGCATGATGGCTGCAACGTCACCTTACCGACCTACTCTGTCACCTCGTCTGGACCGGGGGCTTCGCCATCTCTTCATCAACATACTCCGGAGACTTCGGCGTCACCAGCTGACCGGCTTCGTCACGTTAGCTAGATCTGGGGCTTTGCCTCGGCGAGCCAACCTTTGCCAGCATCGCCATGCCGTCGCTTCCTCGCCCATCAGGCAATGGGTGTGCGGATCGAGTCTCAATTTTGGGCGTCACCTTTCTTCGGATTGCTACGACAAATAAACCAGGTGCCATTAATCCTAGTAAATTTTGCTTGTTTGGATTTATTTTTCCCGAGGAATTATTACTCTGGTTTGTTCCATCATCTGTACACAGGTCTATCAAATGGTTGCCGCATTAACGACGGTCGCGTGGTGGTTCGGTCAGTTTCCATACATAGTTCGGCGAATGCCGCATCCAGAACTCGGACTGACCTATGAATTCAGGCTTTGCCATGCCTTTACCGCATCACACCGACACCCTGCATTGACATTGACTTCAGCGTCAGGCAACATATCTTTAAAAAAATTATTTTGCGTAAATTAATTACGCGAGTATTTTTATATATTTATATTATTATTGTTGGCCTGCACTATTTTACATGTGTAGGTAATCGACTTCGACTAAGTCACGCGGTCACTTCGGCAAGCCGACGTCGTCGTCCCAATCAGTGTAAATTGGCTCGTGTGATCACCTTGTTGGTCGAATTGCTATACCGACATGTTCGGTTACCTCAGGGACTTCGGCATCGCTGAGAGAGCTCTACCTCATCGAGTGTTCGGCACATGGGCCATATTTCTCTTATTACTCATTTTGCATAAATTATTTATTATACTATGATTTTTTAATTTATTATTACTATTATCCCTGGCTTGCACTACTTTGTATGTGCGCAGGCAATCTATTTAGGCTAGGCCGCGCTAACACTTCGGCAAGTCAATGTCGTCGTCCCGCCTGCGTCCGCCAAGTCATGGCATCGCCTCGACGCGCGTCCCAGTGTCGGCTTTTCCGCGCTGCCACTCCACTGGACCGACCATGGCGCTCAGGCCATATTTTTATTTTTATTATTTACTTCACTTAAATTAATTAATTAGAATTACTATTATGTTATTACTTTTGGCTTGCACTGTTTCATGTACACAGGTAAATCGACACCGACCTGTTTCGACGCGTTGGCTGACGTGGGGGCTCCGGCATCACCTGCTGACCTGCTTCGTCACCTCGGCCGAACTGGGAGCTTCACCTCTCCACGGCTGTTGTGCTGTGTCGCCACTTCGGAGTGCCGAGCTCTCCGCTCGGCCACCTCGGGACAAGCCTGGTGGCTGGAACCTTGTCCTGCATCAAGCTCAGACCGCGTCATCAATGCCGAACACATTAACCAGCTAAGTCGCTTTCATGCTCAAAGTTTTACAAAATTTAATTTGTGTTCGGTTCGACCATGCTCACATACGTTGTTGGTTAAAAGAAACTCCCATTACCCATGTTAACTGGGGGCTCATAAATTTACATGAGCCGTTTTATAGTAAATGGTTTTCTGCCTAGTCGTTGCAAGGTCTTTTTCTATCACTCCTTTTTCGACGCGAGTGTGTGGTTAATAGTCGGGGAACCTAGTTTCTCTCTTAAAGCCGCTCAAGTTTAGTTCGCTAAACTGGCCTAATGAGAAATACTCCGCCTTCGAGATAGGAGGTTGCAGCCACAGGCTGACCCGCTTGAAGTCTTGAGATCGGATGTGTCATATTAATGCGCGACAGAAACACAAAAAATTTAAGGACCAATTTTGGAATTGGCAGTAAATGACTTGATTTAGTTCGGACGTTAAACTTTTGGGTAAGTCTTTTGGATTTTTCGAGCCTATGGCACCTTTAAACTATTTGTGTGTTTCTAGCATAAATCTCGTACTGCAAACGCCGGACACCTTTAGAGATTCGGCAAAAATGTTCTTGGATATTGCTATATATGCATCGGTTTCGAATTGTGTCTTCGGTCAATAGTTGGGTTGCCCGGCTCCTGTGCTTGCCTCCTACGTTCCGCTTTGTTCGGCTAGGTGTGCAAAGGGAGAACCACTGGGATTGTGCTTCCAGCTCGCATGGTTAAGCGCCTCAGTGGAGAAAGCCGAAAACTGACTGTCACAACAAGCGTAAACTGGTCAGCAATCCGATGATTGTATTAAACTATAAGATCAATAGAGGTCACCCCGTGTTAAATGACTGGCCGTTCATAACATTGGCCGAAGTGTTTACGGCTTGACCTCGAGTGTCGCCGAACACTAACAGGGGCTAGTAGCTGGCCTCCCAACTTTAAGCCCCTATGACTAAGTGAAAGTTATAAAGCCCACATATCTGATTGCTTCGTTTCTGCTAACACAACCGCCTCCGGCACCGAGACGTTGGCTAAGGGTTGTCTTGTTATTGCGGAAATACCCTGCGTAGTATCTACAAAGGGGTAGAAGCCAACGATGAGCCACTTTCAACTGATAAAAGGTCGCAACAGAGTCAAAATAAACATACATCATCAGTGTTTGTATTCAGTAAACAAGCGCCACCTTCCGTAATTATCGTTATAAAGAAATAAATATGCATCAATTTGACTTAAGATTTTGGCCAAGCTGGGTTGCCTGGCTCCTGAGCTTACCCCTACGTTCCCAATTGTTCGGCTTGGCGGTAAAGGGAGCACCTCTGTGATTGTTACTACCGGGTCATCCGGGTTAGTACCCTCAGACTGGGTGAAGCCGAAAGCTAGCCATCTTAATGGATATAATTGGTCAGCAACGACGGAAGTGAAAATCTTGGTTCATTAGACCATAGAGTTTGGGAACTTTCCCTGGACTAAATCCTCAATATTTTCCTCCCACATTGATCGGAGGTGAGGTTCCATGATCATGATCAGCATGACAACCCAAAGAAAGGAACCGATAGCGGGGTTATTTTCTTTGGAATATGTTTTATATCTCTTTGCGTACCTTTGTTTATACAACCGTATGGCTGGATTGCCTTGTTTTCCATAAATCTTTGCTACTGGCCGAGGAGGTTGAAGCCGATGGTCAGTCAACAAAGTTTTGTACAATGCGGATCCGAGCATTAATGATGTAGAGTACTTGGATACATACAATCATTACACATAATTTGTGATTTTACTTCAAATATCGATCCTTAATTCGGACACCCGTGCCCACATTAAGGCTCGGGGGCTACTGGGCTTCGGGCTTATCATTTACTAATATTAAAGAGGCACATCGATCCCCTGATCTGGTGTTGCCACCCGACCAGTTTCTCGGGGGCTACTGCATTGCCTATTCAATGCAGAAAATTCAAAGTGCTCAGTGTTCGGCTTGACCGAACTATGGGCCAACGCATCTTCGGACAACAATAGGTACCAACTGGGACTTATCCAGCATCAAGCTTATATATTACGGTGACTTCTCAAAACCCTCTCTCAAGGGCCCATCCGCCGATCATTATCTCCTCTAATGTGCATCTCGGATTTTAGGCCGACACACACCTTGAGGTCTACTGGCTATATATCTCATTAGTAAATAAATTGCATCAATCGGAAATAAAATCCGCAAACAATTAGCACGATCCTGAGGTGGTGCATCACCTCGGAAGAATTCCAGCATAAAGCTCGGCTGCGAGCGGATGGCTCCATAGAGAACTTTTCAGCATTAAGCTCGGATAACCTCCTTCAAAAAATTTCAAGCCAAGGTGATCAATGACACCTCGGATATAGTTCGGCGTTGGAGCTTGGATATAGTCCGGTGTTGGAGCTTGGATACAGTCGGGCGTTGGAGCTCGGATACAGTCTGGCGTTGGTGCTCGGCTACAAAAGATACTTCGAATGCAGTCCGGCATTGGAGCTCGGATGCAAGAGGATGCCACCGCACGGGAACAACTCAAACCCGAGGTGTGGCGTGAAAAATAATAAGGCATTGATAAAGGCCGAGAACTTAAAGGGGCTCCTTGGATACTCGGCGTATAAACTCTTCAGATCTAGCTCGGCAATGCTCAAGACAGAAGATGTGAAGATTTGTTGTTCCAGTTTTCAGGACCGAAGACCAAAGACGAAGAACAGTTCGGAAGAACCGAGGAGCGTCCCCAACTTGAAAACCGGATCAGTTGGACTGGGCCGAGGACCCCCATGGCTGTTTACTCATGGGCCAGTTCGGACAGCCGATGACATACATGAGGAAGATTCCACAAGACTTGGTGATCAAGATAAGGACTCGTCTCCACCGACGTATTCGACTACGACTCTTGTTATCCTAGGCCTCTGGTACATTATATAAGCTGACACCAGGCTAGTCGAAAGGTGATTATCACATTATTCATCATACCCCTAGGTTTTACACCACAACTTATGATCTCGAGGTAGATCAACTCTTGTAATCTCTATATTCATCAAGATCAATCAAGCAGGAAGTAGGGTATTACCTCCATTAAGAGCGCCCAAACCTGGGTAAACATCGTGTCCCCTATCTCCTGTTACCCACCGATCCATGACACACAGCTAAGGGACCCCCTACCCGAGATCTGCCGATTTTGACACCGACAGTCCGGTCGTTTTTTATAAACGTGTTATGTCCAAAATTTAATGAACGTGCTCTGGTTTCTATGAAAATAATCCGGTTTCATGTAGTAATTGATTGATTTATTTATTCTTCTACGGGGGGTTTGCATGTAATTCGTGAGGTCTGAAATGTAAAGTACCCCGGCATATGCTCCGAGTCGTGCATGCACTATGACCCAGATGCTCTATGTCCCACATGTTGTCGAAAGGGAGCACGTGGAAATAGCCTAGGAGTACATGTAGGAGGATAAATGCGTGAAAAAATATGTACGGTGAAGCGTAGCTGCGGTTCGAAAAGGAGACCTAAAGTGATGATAGGTATAGGTCGCACACACCCAACTAGTGGTAGTACTAGACATACGACTACTTTTTCCCTCAAAAAAAAGAGGTACGAGTGCTCAGTACTCCTATTCTATCAACACGAGTCCCATCTGACACACTACAAAAAAAATACACTTCCGTGATGATACGTGTTTGTCATAGTAGGTTGCGTTTTTTGTCATGCATGTACATCCATGACGATTTTATGACAGAATCAAGATAGTCATACCTGTGCTGTCGTAGAAGTGTTCCATGGCATTACCAAAATTATCATCACGGAAGTGTCCACTTCCATGACGATAAATCGCGCGTCACAGAAGTGCTTTCGTCAAGGGTGACCCACACGTGGTATCCACCGTAACGGAACGTCGTTAAGCTATCGGGTCGGGTTTTGGATCCGATAACTCGGTAACAGCCCCGACCAATGTGAAATTTCCACGTGTAAAATTCTTATTGGCCGGACGAAACACGTGTCAGCTCGTCAGTGGGTCAGATAGGCGCCTATGATATGTCGACACGTGCCACGGCCCACCACTGGCCCATTTAGCTTACAAAGCCGGCCCGTTTGACTTGGTCAAAAGCTAACGGGCTGGCCCATGAAAAGCCTGTTAACGGTCTCTTCGCAAATAGCCCATTTTACGGCCCGTTAACTCACGGCCCGTTAGGCCCTAAAGGAAATCGGCCCAACAACGTCATGTGGGCCGTCGAATCTAACACCAGCCCATTTCACTTTCGGCCCATGTATGGCCCACGACGTCTTTCGGCCCATATGAGGCCTTCGTATCTTTCAGCCCTTTAGAGGCCCACAGTGACTCTAGCCCATAATGAACACTAATTTTCTTTATACCCGTTAACGGCCCGTGATTTACATGGGCCGTTTCCAACCCGTGTTAGCTTTCGGCCTATTGACGGCCCATACGTTCTTGGGCTCCTTTCCGGCCCTCGATTACTTCCGGCCCGTTAGTGGCCTGTTCCCCTAATGGGCCAAATTCGGCCCATGGCAAGAGTCGGCCCGTTACTGGCCTGTTCCCCTAATGGGCCAAATTCGGCCCATGTCAAGAGTCGACCCGTTACTGGCCTGTTACCCTAATGGGCCAAATTCGGCCCATGGCAAGAGTCGGCCCGTTTCTGGCATGTTAACCTGTTGCGCCATTTCCAGCCCGTCCTATATTCTGGCCCATTAACGACCCGTTATGCCTGTGACAGAATTAAGCCTTTGCTGTCCTACGGCATGTTACCGTGCTGGGCCGATACCAGTTACGCCCGATTACGGCCCATGTAGACCCATTTATCCGACGGCCCGAGGCCCACCGATTACAGGCCCATTTATCGACGGCCCGTAGGAGACCCATGGATCCTATGGCCCGTATATGGCCCATGGTAGTTGTGGCCACTAGCAAACCAGGGAAAAAGAAGACTAGGAAATACATAAGGCCGACACTAACGCTAGGCTATTAAGGAGATTGCACAGATTACATCCACTCGGCATCAAAGATCGCCACCAGTGCAAATATAGGGAACACCCTACACTATACAAAAATGGCTTGCTGTTTTCTTCAGCCGGTGGCTGCACGTTAAGAATAAATTTTGTATCGCACCAAAACAAATTACAACTATATAAGAAAAGGAAGGTTGGCATAAAACTTAACAGTCTAACAGATAAATGCACCACCAGAAGTTCAGAAGCTCAGTTCATTTGACCTGACTGTTTCGTTTTCATGTTGTATTGTCCGATGGAGCACCATAACCCTCGCCTTCATTTCCCCTAGGCTCCTGAACAACATAGCAAATGTCTGATAGTCTGGTTTCAAAACCATCCATATCTTGACGACATTGAGCAATGTTTCTCCTTGTTTCACAAAGGGTCTCTGTTAGGGAATGGACTTGTGTCTGGAGCACAGATACAACATTGCTTTGAGCTTGCATATCTTGATCATGAGGCAGTTTGGACGATATTGCCTTCTCAACCAACCCATTATTACGCAGGAACGTGCTTTTGGCACTGTTAGTGGACAGGTACTGACCCACTGCAGCAAGAGCTGACATTGCGGTTATAGTTGCCTCGCCACCTTCAGAAGGTGGTGGTTCCACCATTTTTTCCATAGCTTGCTGAAAAGTTGAGGTTTTACATTAGTAGTACCAGAACAGAAGATGTTAAGGAGGCAGCAAAACCAAACAAAATAGCTTTGCTCTATATACAGAACTTATTCTTGTGAACCCATGTAAAATATTAGTTGTATTTTATTGCAAAGTACATAATAAAACCAGGTTCCAAACATATGACCATGTACCATCGCTAATGTATTGTCTATTTCTTCACATTGTATTGAGGGCTAAGGATAAAGAGACGAAGTTTATAATACGGTAAGCATAGTATGACATCATTCATATCACAAAACAACTGAGAATAGACAAACAGGAAATTGTAATGTTGTGTGGGCAAGTCCAGCACGGAACTAGATTACGGGTCAAGATCAAAGGAACATCACTCCTCTCTTTTAAACCATGTAAGGTGCAATGATACGCTAAGACAATTGTGTATAAAATTGAAAAGAGTAATAGACATTGGCTGCAAACCATGCAGTTCAAGCCACAAGTTAGAGTAAGTAGTAGTTAAAAGGCATGAGGATTAAGGACTACAATAGCGACTTTGACTGGTGTAGTCATGCCCTTCTTCTTGCTGGTGTGACAGTCCTTGAAGATTTCCACAGCATTTGGTTCAGGTACTTTTTGGTCCTTGCGGGCTTTCCTCTGCATTTTGAACAAGTCAATATAGATCTGATAATATGTTACAGCGAAAAGAGTGAAACATCAGCTAATTACAAGAGCCTCGCAGTGTGAAATATAGCTACGAGATCCTGTCGTCTGTTGGAATTTCACTTTCGTACGGTTGGCCTTGTTCTTTGAACAGTTCACCTACAAGAAGATAGATTTGTGTGGCACATGCGTAAATAGGACTTCAACATGTGATCTTATCACATATATATAATGTACCTGATACTTCAGATCAGACCAGTGTTTAACAAGGCCCCTCCAGTCTTCATCCGATATATTTTCCACTGGAGATGTTTGGGAAAGTTCACTGTCAGCCTTGCCTTCAAAGTGAGTTTTCCTCAAGTTATACCGATATTGTCGCAGAGCAGACTTGAAAACATGGGTGCAAGCTTTTCTGGTTGCATCATCTTGGCTATCCAACTTGAACCTCATCTGTTGAAAATTATGGGAGTCTCATTATCAGCAACCTAGAAAGTATGGGACAGAGCAAGACGATATTACTAGTTTCCATACATAACCATACTTACAGATAAATGGTCGAGGAAGGTGTTGAACTGGGTTTGGTCTTTGTCATTCCTGTACTGAATCCATGTTGGGAGGATACGTACATGACACCTAACGGCAACCGCTGCCTCTGATACTAACTTGGCTAACTCTGTAGCATCACGTGGCCTTTTTAAACCTGCCTCAAAACGGATCTCCATTCTTCCTCCTCTAGATTTAGTTAACCTATCGAGCATTATCCCTGATGTTTGTTTCCTCTTGCGCCTAGGTGCTAGTCCAACAACGAACATAGGAAGTGTTAGTGTACATCAAACTATGAGACTACATATAAAGAAGCATGCAACTTTAACTTGACTCCAACAACTACCTTCTTGCTGTTGAAGCTCACAAGGTTCATCTGATATTGCCAACTCGTCTTGTGTCAAGAGTGCTTGGGAAGTAGTGTCAGGTGGCAAGGAATCTTGGGAACGTGCTGCTAGCTCAGTTGATGCACAAGTAAGTCGTGCAGCTGGTAGTACTGTGGTAGGTGTTGCAAGAACTAGGGCTGTCTCTAATTGTTTGGTGGAAGCTATTTGTTTCTGTTTGGCTTTTTTGCAACTCGTGTAGCATGGGATGTCGTGTTTGTAGAATTTTCCGCTGGACTTTGACCTTCTATTGCACCATTAGTACCAGCAGAATCTGCAGGATTCATCCGCTTCTCATTCCCGGCCATTCTGTGTTTCTTCCTCTTTCTCTGTGCCATGTTAAGTCAAGCTGACAAGAAAAACGAATAACAATTTAGTTCTTCAGAAGAAATTGATGCGTGATGCAGACGAACTGAACTTTGATGTTAGACAACCACATGATAGGAGGATGTAATATGATGTGTAAACTGAGAAGAAGACATTTCACCAAATTAGAAGCAATGCAATGGAAGGTAGACACCATATGAAAGATGCTACAAATATCGCTCTGCCAAGTTAACAGTGTCTCATCATAAATGGCGTTTAAACAAATGTGAAGCAGTACAAGAAATAAATCATATGCAAGATGCAAACAACATCACACTACCATGTTAGAGGTCTCTCGTCATTAGTGCCATTGCATATTCACAGCATTGCATAGTCACAGCTTATGATGTGTAAACTAAGGAGAAGGCATTTCAACAAATTAGAAGCAATGAAAGCTAGACACCATATGAAAGATGCAACGAATATCACTCCACCAAGTTAAAACTGTCTCGTCATAAGAGCCATTTCAACAAATTAGTAGTACAAGGTAGAAAAGAATGTGAGATGTAACCTATATCACACTCCGAAGTCAAACATGTCTTATGATAAGTGATTGTTGCAGGTTACACAAAAGTAGTAATTTTATGTAAGAACATGGTGTGATAGACAGATATTGTATGTTCTAAAAACAGGAACACGTGTCTTATTCAAGTATAATGTGTAAAGTAAGCAGATGGAATTCAACAAAATTAGAAGCAATACAAGCTAGACATCACACATAACATGCAACCACATATAACAGTGCCAAGTTAGAGGGAGGACCGGTGATGCTGCACTAGGGGAGACGTGCTCATCATAAACACAGCTTTGTTGAGTGTCTATGCATGTGTTGTCTTGGAAATCATCTAGGGGGTGTGGAGGAGTAGAAACTGTAGAGGCCCTCCGTTCGGAAGGAGCACCTTTATACGCTGCCTTGCTAACTTCCTTCCGCTTTATTGCTTTTGAATTGTCAAGTAAAAACGACAAGAAAAAGCAATAGAATTCTCTCTTCAGAACTCATTCATGCATGATACTGACAATCACTACTTTGATGTAAGGCAAACACATGATACCAGGATGGAATATGTACGAAAAACAGGACGGCATGGCATGTTCACAACTGTTTGTGTAAACTAAGCAGAAACCATTCCAGCAAATAAGAAGCAATGCAAGCTAGACACCACATGAAAGATGCAACCAATATGACTCTGCCAAGTTAAAAGCGTCCCATCATAAATGGAATTTCAACAAATTAGAAGCAGCGCATGCTATAAATCATATGAAAGATGCAACTAATATCGCACTGCATATACTAAAGGTGTGTCGTCATGTTGATTGATGCGGGACACAAAAAAACAATAGTTTTATGTAAGGACATGCTTAATACACAGATGTACTATGTACTAAATACTGGAAGGCATGTCACATTAACAGGTATAATGTATAAGCTAAGCAGACTAGCACATGCAGTTTAACCAGATTGGAAGAATTACAATCTAGACACCATATTCAACATGCAACCACATATCACGCTGCCAAGTTAGAGCAAGCACCTGCGATGCTAGTGTAGGGGAAATGCTGTAATCAACTACAAAGCTACGTTCACTATCTTCATCTAGCATTTCTGTTTCTTGAGGATCATGTCGGGAGGCTGACGCTGCATTCTTTAAATGAGGAGTAGTCCCCTTGCCTGCCTGCCTCATCATAAGTGATTGATGAGGGATACACAAGAATATTAGTTTGATGTAAGAACATGGTTAATACAGAGATGTACTAGTATGTACCAAAAACAGAAAGGCATGTCATATTCAAAGGTATAATGTGTAAGCTAAGCATATACAATTTAACCAAATTGGAAGCAATACAAGCTAGACATCCGGCTGGAGTGGTGAGTATGATCATCTAGGACCTGAGAGCCTGGTGGGAGGCGGGCTGCTTCGCCACCATCGCAGCTTTTTAGTTGGCTTCCAGGCTCGGCCAGTGCCCTGACTAGCTATTTGTCTTCTGGTGCTCACGGGATGGTGGTACATGTAAAAAAATATCTTTCCTTATCTTACCGACTTCGGCCTTTCAAACACAAGCTAGACACCATATGGAACATGCAACCACATATGACACCGCGAAGTTAAAGCAAGCACCTGGGATGGTGGTTCATTGCGAGCGAGGTCATCAACTCCAGAGCTACATTTACCGTCTCCATCTGCTGACACTGCACCCTTTATAGCGCTGTAACGTGTCTTGCCTACCCGCACACCAAGCTGGAGCGACTTCTCTCTTTTCTTTTTGGCTTCTCTCATGGCAGCAGAGTCTGAAATACCCTTGCATAAAAACACAATAGTGAGAGTAAGGGTGAAGTGTGTGCAGAACTAGTGCACTGTAAAAGTAGCAGATAGCAGGTGGCTGAAAAATAACTGACAGGAGACATATGATAGCTCTACAACATTGCATGGCAAACAAAATTAGATTCTACTCCGTATGATTTTGTAATATATGAGCACAGGAAATGCAGGTACTCCTCTAGCACACCACCACATGTGGTCATATCTAAGATAACAGTCGACTGAAAATAGATAGGTCAGTCGATTTTTTTAATGAACCGTCCGATCTATAAGGAACGGGCAGATGGCCTTCGTCTACCTCCCGCCAGTCACTGTTGACGACTTTTTCGAACCGCCAGCGACTACCGGCCCAGACCCCTGCCTCCGCCGCCCCGCCCTCCCATCGACCTCACACCACCGCCGTGCTTGGCAGCGCCCCCAGGCCATCCCTTTAATCCCAACCGACCTCCAGATCGGGCGCCAGTAGCTCTAGGCCGCACACGCCCCTAAGATAAACACCAAGGCGCTGCTTCCCCGGCGTAATAGGCGTACTAGCGCCTATTACGCCGGGGAATGCTTCCGTTAATTGGGAATCAACTTGCCAGAAATTAAAATTCAGGGGGGCGACGGACCTCTAGCTAAGGTGAAATAGTATATGAGGAGAAACCTTGTGCATCGCGAGTTACTAGGAACATCTAGTATCAAGAAGAAGCGGTCAACTAGTGTCTTCTGTGGGATGAATACCGGGCAAGCAGAGATGTAAGATTTGCACGAATAAGGGAAGAGGAGTGCCTTTTTCGGTTGCCGGTGTGGTCACCTCCACATGTCGCGCCGATCTTCTTCTTTTTACCGAGGAAACCGATGTTCAGGAGGGTGCAGGCTTGGACAAACCCACGGGCAAATTGTTGACTGTGTTGCCGTGGCCGTATGTCAGCGGAGGGGAAGCAGATCCGAGGCGGCGAAGGACGGCGTAGCAGGAACAGCTCCGGTGCGGTGGAGGTGAAAAGTTGGAGCGGCAGCGGTGAGGCGCAGGACGGCGTGGTTGAACTGGCTCGGGTATGGACGACTCGGCCTCGGCTTCAACTACTAGCCGTGGAGGGCGTTGCGGTTGAGGTTGCGGTGGACGACGACGTCGGGGTATTGGCTCCGACGTGATGGAGGAGGGCGGCGGTTGATGGGTGGGATGGGGTGGCGGACGGAGGACGCCGGGGTTTCACGGCTGGTGGAGAGGTAGTTTTGGCGCCCACGGAGTACGAATGGGGAATCGGACGGGTGGGGGGAACCATGTTTCTGTCTGGGACGCGCTTGTTTTTGGCTTTTTTGAACAGAAGATGGGACGCGCTTGCTTGAAATTTGGGGAAAGTACAAACTTTGCCCCCTCTTAAATTTCGGACCTACTGCGGGTCGGGGGTAGGATGGTAATCCCAGGTGTCCCAAATAGTGGGCGGGAGCGATTTCGGCCGCGCGCATGTGTGCTTATGCCGCCATTGTGTATGAATGTTTTTCGGATGCGGTTGCATGGCGTCTAGATGAAGCTACAAACCTACCCCGGTTTAGACCTTTGGATGTCGGGCCGGTAGGTTTCACGTGTCGGAGTTATTAGAAAAGTAATTTCCTTGTACTACCAAACATTGGTCTCACGCGGTTTCGGGCGAGTAGAGGCTCTTTTGGCGCTTCGTTCGAAATTTTGAAACACAAGCATTCACGTTTAGAGTACTCTTGAACTATGAGGATTGACCTAAATAGACAATGTTATATTTGACCTTGTATGTTTGAAAACCTCATTAAATTATCCGCTTCTTTTTGAAATTTTGACACTTGAAAATCCTATAACTACGATTATTTTGGAATGGAGGAGCTAAATTTGAATCTATTTTGTACATGACTACATATGCTATTATGTACAAAATCAGAGCAAAGATTGGTGCCCCCATAATTTAGGTATGGTTTACAAATGCCATGATATCAAATTCAAATAATTGAATGGACTTCATGTTGAATTCGATTTTTATAAACCACCTTAAGTTGAATTCAAATGTATGGTAGTTCATAGGTAGCTATTTATAATGTCCATTGTGTAACTTTCGTATGTATAATGTGCTTTACACACACAACATGAACTATACTCACGTTTATATTCGATTGCTAAAGAGATGCATTGTCTGGAGTTCAAAATACTAACTTTGTGGATCAATTGTGTCGAATAATAACATAGACATGCTCAAATTCGATAGAATCTAGATGTCTGATGGATCAATGACCGCTCCTTACGCGAATTGCAAATATCATGATCCCATCCTAATATTTGGATACAATTTATATCTTTAATGAATGTGTAGAGCAGTCTTTTACGTGTAGTTTCACTCTCCATCGGTGGTCTCTCACACATTCTCACACACTCTCTCCCGAGGTGTCTTTCTCGCACACATGCTCTAGATATAACCCTCCCTCCCTCTCGTAACCATTTACAACTGTTTTCACTAACCTTTATCACAAGCACTCTTCCTCTCGCAAACATACACACGCACAATCCTTATCGACCCTTTCTATATACATGGACCTGCCTACGTGTCTCATGTACGCACATTATCTTTACGCCTGTCTCTCACGCATTGTCTCACACCTCTCTTCCTAATCGACGAGTATGATTCTAGCAGAGCATTCTGTAGGATGCCCCTTAAAGTTAGGTTGGATGAATAGTAATATCAGAGATAAAGGGGTTACCATAGTCCGAGAACCTAGGGATACAAATCCTAGTCGGCTTTGTCAGTGGACATAGAGTCCTTCACACTGCTATCTTTGTCTTGTATGACTAGTCATCCATGGGTCTTCCTAAATGCGTCACGGGCCGACCAATGTGGCGCAGGTCGGAACCGAACGAAGGGCCTCACCTCAACCCACCGGATCTCACGCGGTGACACACCCTCTGCCCCCACGTCTCATTATCTTCTCACACCCACACATACCAACACAAACACCACACACACAGAAAATTTCTCCTGGTGCCTCTATTCCCTCCCCCTTGCATATACACACTCAAGGGAATCGAATCTCTTGTCGTGACGTCATATTCGTCCCTCTCTCTCTAGACCACTCTCATTTCTCGTGCTATCTCTCCCACGCCCCCCCGTCGGCCCCTCTATCCATGCCTCTCTCGAATACGTAATACACACACATACCTCTCTAGGCCCCGCCAAATGCATCAACTACACATTCACACATGTTACATCACGTACCCCATTGATCTAAAAAGCCCTCTCTTCATGTTTATTTCGCATACAACATTACTTTTGAATAAAGTGTGGCCAAAACATTATTTTAGAGTTTCTACATATATACAACATTACAATGTTATTTGGAGGAGTACGAACGCTAATTTGCATTGCATGGTGCCCACAATGATATTTATTCCGCACTGTGAATTTGTATATTTTTATACTATATACAAAGTTAGTCATAATAAAGAGAAACGAAGAGCATCTCTCTCTCCATCGCATACCCCCATGTACGCCCCTTTCACGTATGCACACAAAACTATCTCCAGGTCCTCTAAAAGTAAGCCCCCAGAAAATTCACGCATGTTTCATCTTTCTCTCGCGATATATGCAATGACGATCATTGTATTTGAAGCGAAAGCACGATACATACATTGGACTTCAGAATCCACTCATTACAGTCACCATTTACGTTTAGTTGTTATTAGACAGTCACGGGCTCACCGTACAACTCTGTATTTGCTCATGACATGACTAGTTGACCAGTTAAACACTCCACGTGGCACCTCTAGTGTTGCATCACATTATCTCACTACCATCGTGCCCACCTGTCGACTTGTATCTACTCTACATCTACACTCTTATAAAATACATAAAATACACTCTTATAAAAAACAGAGTTGGTGATGATGGTGTGCCTGCCATCCTGCAATATAGGCCGTCCGATTTATATCTGACGGATAGGAAAGAAACTATGGCAATTTTGCAAATAAGGCCTTCCCTCGTTCATCCTTTTCTCTCACAAGATAAACAAGTCATACAAATGCATCTTGATGTTACATGCAACGCACGGGCATCTTGCTAGTAAGAATGAAAACAAACGACAAAAAAATATTTGGACGGTGGTTCGAAGTCATGACCGCGGGCACAGCGGACAAGGTGGCCTTGTATTGGTATGCTGAGCCGTCTGTTTTAACACACAGGAGCTGGTGTGGTGATTATACACACACGTACGCATGCACACGAACTGCATCACGCAACACTCACACAAACACATGCACCCACGCACGCACGCAACACTCACACGTACGCACGCAGCCACGCACGCATGCAACACTCACACGCACACACGCAACACTCACACGCATACACGCACGCATGCATGCACACACCAGTACACCACATGACTAACACACACTCTCACGCTCAAGTGCTCCACCTACACGTGCATGCGCACACATCAGGCCCTGACAGACACATACACAACCAGGTGATTCCCGCGCACGGGTTGGAGCCTTGTCGCGCCTGCGTAAATTTGTGTTTATCTGACCTTTTGCCTATGCGAACTAACAGGTGGGACCCACAAGGAACATGGTCAATTTAACTAGTCAACATGGCGCCACGCAGACTATTTGGCCGGTCAACGGAGTGCAATCTGATGCTGAACTGTGAGCAAGTGATCGTATAATCATCGCAAAACGTATATAGTGACCGTAATCAGCTTATTCTGAAGTTTGGTGACCGTATTACGCTTTTCTCTCAGTAGGCCCTCCAAAACTACATCTCTACACGTTCTCGCATGTTACATCTAACAACTATGCAATACAACACTACTACTACACTCTAACACAATAAATCATATGAGTGTTCAGTTTTACTAGATATCATATTGTTACTTATAATTATTCAATTTGCATACATTAAAATTGCCTTAGAAATGTATGGCCAGTATCATCTACCGCGCGGGGAAAATCCCGCCCTTTCCTGTTTAATCGGGTTTGTATCGATGGATCGTGCGAAACAGCAAAACTATAGTACTATACAGTACTACAAGTGACAGTTCACTGGGCCGTCGTGTCGTCTACTCCTCTGTCGTAAGAGTGGAGCACTCGCTTTCATAAATCTTCTAGTCCCTTTCGTCGACATGTGGGACATCAAGCTACCGGGTCCACATGCCATACCGGAATACAGTGCAGAGCAGCCGGGGTGAAGCACCCCAGTCATGGCGCCGGCGTAGTAATGAGGAATGAGGCGTCAAATCACAAGCTGCACCTTTCCCGCAGTTAAGTTGGAGGGACGAAGCAACCATCATTTCACTCGCTGCTGAACCCGCTTCTCCCTCATCTTCTTCAACTTAACCACGTGTTGCTTCTGCCGTTGTTCTGCCTCATGTGGGATGCGGATCGGCTTGGTAAAGCACTGACACGTGGGACCGCATGTTAGAAAACCGCCAGGACAATGTCCTCCGAAAATAAGAAGCCTAATCCTAGACTTACAAAGGGCTACGTAGCTGCTACGTATACTTCCATCTAATCTATATATGCCCCCCTGATTTTCAAGTGGGGTGGGCCTAATCCTCTCCTTTAATCCAATCAAATAGTCCCACATCACATCAGTTCGTAACTTTACGTAAACCATTACGTGGATGTAGCATTGCTCAAATAAGAAACCTCCCCTGCCATCCGCGCGGCAAAATCACCTCCTTTTTACTAATCTTGATTCTATAATTTTGTAGATCAATATAACTGAGATTTGTATAGATAGCACACACGAGAAAAACCAAGTGGTACGGTTAAGGGCATCCACAATGTGTAGCCAAATGTGAAAATAGCTTTTGGCATCATGGGAACCATTGTGGACGGTGTTGCCAAAGCCAAAAGATGGAATCGAAGCTCCCTGATTGATTGATTGATTGATTGAAGGAATAGAAAAATGCAACGTCTCTCCTCTTTCTCCCATGCTTGGACGCATGTAGTACAGTATAGAGCACAGAGTCTACTCCCCTGTCCCTTCTATCACAAATCACAAAGCAGTGAGGCGTCAAATCACAAAAGCACGGACGAAGCAACCATCATTTCACTCTTCGCTGACTCCACTTCTCCATCGTCTTCTTCGAGAAACCATCTCACCACACTAGTACTCCTAGTAGTACTAGTAAAGGACTTCCCGGATGCAAATAAGGCGGTTGTCTCGGCTTGCAGGAGGCACTTGCGAACGACTTACCGTGGTCTCCCTCAATGGTGTTCTCCGTCGAACGCACTTCGCCAAACCACCAAAAAAAAGATATCGTCGACATCACCGCAATGGGGAAGGAAGTCTAATATAGTTACTACCTCCATTTTTTTTGTACACAAGGCCAATATATCAAAATTACAATTTGCAAAGGGCCACTAACACTAATCGAGGCAAAATTGATGGGGTTAGCAACCAAGGACATTAATATCCCCTGCATGCATGCGGTAGTGAGAAGGTTGGTTTGCATGGCGCTGCATTAATCAAGCGATGAGGAGTGAGATGGTTAGCTCTTTGGTCTTTGGAGAAAAAAATACGCATTAATTGACACGTGAAACGAGGATTTGTGTCGATTAAATCCCACGAAGGAAAACCCCGCCTTTCTTTTTTAACACCAGTACTCCTAGTACGTACGTACTTATCCTGTTTGGGTCTAGGCCTTGCATTGCCAAACTTCGCCGCACATTTTTGCCAAGCTTGCCTAAAGTTTTCAAAATGAGAAGGAGGTACACTTGCGCACGGCTGTCGCGGTCGCACCGCACCCTCACACGGTCGCTCCTGCACGCCGCGGTCGCACCGCACCCTCACACAGTCGCTCCTGCACGCCGCAAACCCAACCAAGGGAACACACTCTCACTGACACGTGCTGTCGCATGTGAAAAAACCAAACTCAGCCATCCTATCGCTGACACATAATTTTTGTTCATAGATTATGTTTATCCAACCGCATGTTGGGGAGTATCTGTACGGCCCATGCGGTGGTCTGTTGGGGAAGAAGAAGAGGTGAGGAAGAAGGAAAGAAAGGTTAGGAGACGTAGGATATTCGTCCAACCGCCTGAAATGGTAGACTGACCCAAGTCAGGCGACTTGCATAACAAATATATGTTTTTACACAGCAAAAGATCCATAAAAACAACAACATAAAGAAAACTATCACTGCTCGCGGAAAGAGACAGCCTCATCGTCTTTGGCTACCGGTGCGAACCAGCCGTCGCTGCCGACGTGTGTGTCCGCACCGTGGTTGTCCTCGGCCTCCAGCTACTCGTTCAAGCGGAGCGTGCGGGCGCTCTGCACGGACGAGAGCACAGCCCGGTTCAAGTCGAGGATGTCCGGTTCCGCCTGCAGGAGGGCCTCGATGGCAGCGGCATCTGCGCGCTCCGCGTCGAGTCGAGCCTCCGCCGCCCGGATCAAGTCCAGGACGTCCGGTTCTGCCTGCAGGAGGGCGTCGATGAGAGCGGCATCCGCGTGCTCTGCGTCGAGTCGAGCCTCTACCGCCCGGTTCAAATCCAGGACGTCCGTTTTCGCCTGGAGGAGGGCCTCGATGGCAACGGCATCCGTGCGCCCCGCCTAAAGTTGAGCCTCCGCCGCCCGGTTCACATCCACGACATACGGTTCCGCCTGCAGGAGAGCCTCGATGGCAGCGGCATGCGCGCGCTCCGCATCGAGTTGAGCCTCTGCCTCCCAGTCTTCCTTTAGTACCGCCATGTTGAACCGCTGGTCCGCCTGCACCATGGTGGACTCGGACGCCGGCACAAAGTCAACGTCCATCGTCTCATACCCATCGGGGGCTTTCTGCGCCGTGACCTCCGCCATGAACATTGGATCGGCTTCCTCATCCTCGTAGCTTGGCTCCAGAGAACTCGGGGATTGGCCCGCCGCAAAGCGAGCTTGGGAACGAAGGTCTGTGGCGCCGACCACCGCCGCGATTTCTGCGGGCCGCTCCGGCGTCAGCATCTTGTAGTAAGTGATCTTGCGGCGCACCATGGCTTTCCGGCGAACTAGGGGACGCTTGATGCGGGCTAGGGGATCGAAAGGTGGGGGAATGGGCTGGAGATTTGGTGTGGTTTTAGGGCAGTGGCTGGCGTAGGCCGAGCAGCGAAGGTTCTGGTGTGAATAGTGGTTCCGGTGACGACCGGTCAATCGGTTTTGACTGTACATCGCTCTTGTCGCGTTCGCGTTGCAGCCCGGCACGCTGGACCCTCCACGTCGCTCACCGAATGGAACGCGCTTCGTCTTGCGTTTTCGCTTGCTTGTGGGACCGTAGTTGGGAGCAAACCGACGTCCCTCCCCCTCCCCCGCCCGCGTCATTTATTATACCACCACTCCCTCCGTTTTATGCGGAGTAAATAAAAAATAGAGGGAGTATACTACGGATGAGGATCCCCTGACGTGGCCGAACCCATTGAGTAACTGACATGCGGGGCCTAGCAAGCATGGGGTCCGCCAGTAAGTGACCGAAAGGGAGGGTAAGGCAGGGATACCTACGTCAGAGGATCCACTTCCACTATACTACTTTGACCAAATGTTAGAGTAATAGTATATGACATGCAACTTACACAAATGTTAGAGTAATAATATATGACATGCAACTTACACAAAGCATACAGGGTCTAATGCGTTTTTCGAGGCTAACTTTGACCAAATGTTAGAGTAATAATTTATGACATGCAACTTACACAAAGCATACGGTCAAATTCGTATGTGAAAGGAGTTTCCAATGATATAATTTTCACATTATACATCTCATGTACTATTAATCTTGTCAATAGTCAAATTGGAAACCATCTCGAGTACAAATCTAGGAGTACGTACGAATCTAACAATATTGATTGGGTGTTGTTGAATGTTGATACCTTTTTGATCAAAGTAGAGGCACTTTGACTACACATAAAACTTATATGTAAACTAGAAAGGATAGGGGAGTATATTGTACGTTCAAAAACGAAACGAACATTGAATACCCTTTATATATGATTTGCGGATGCTATGATCACCGGTTCAAAATTTTGAATCCGCCTTAGGTATCACGTGCCCCCACTCGATTTCATCTCGGGGTCTGGAGATCTATTGAAAGAGGACTAGGGTGGGTACATGCGAATGATACTCGGCGGAATGTTCAAATGAGGCATGCGGGAGGATGGACTTGACTGGAGGGCGACATGATCTATGCAGAAGAGGGTGGGAGAGGAATGAGAAACAAGAAAACGCCACATGACTATACTTGCACGGCTCAAATAAACAATAAGTTGTCTCGCTTGGCCTACATAGTGAAAGGCCTAATGCGCAACGCGGAGCACTGACGCTCGAATATGGCCAGGAAAACAGGGAAACCGGCATGTGGGGCACACCCGTCGGGACGACGTAGCGCAGACTAGTCCACTGGAGGAGCTGGCCCACGACCTCCTCGCCACCGACAACCGTTCATGTGGGTCGTTGGGGCCAACAACGGGGCGCAGCTCCAGCACCGCCTCTGGACATGGCGGCCGCGGTGAGTGACACGGTGGGTTTCAGTGTGCCGAGGGTGGCGTTAGTGCTGTGGCACGACCAACGGTATGTTTGGTTTGTGCCCAAGGTTGCCCATCAAAGCATTGGGTAACCAAAATTTTGGTTGAGGTATTGGTTGCCCATGATTTGGCCGACATTGGCAAGAAAAATGAACTAGAGTTGGCTAGAGTTCATTGGCATGCCAAAGAAATGGCAACCATCCAAACAAAGACCAATCTTTGGGTCATGACCAAAATTTTGGTAGAGGTATTGGTTGCCCATGATTTGGCCGACATTGGCAAGAAAAATGAACTAGAGTTGGCTAGAGTTCATTGGCATGCCAAAAAAATGGCAACCATCCAAACAAAGACCAATCTTTGGGTCATGACAAAATTTTTGGTAAGGTGCACTTTGGCCACAATCCAAACACACCCCAACACCCGGCTCGTCGAGGATCCACGGGGCGCCGCGACGCGTCCGCGGATTGGTGTAGCACGGCCAACTGCATCCTCTGGACCTGAGACCATGCCGGGTCGTCTTGCTTTTTCAATGACATGCGGGGATCGCATGTGAGCAAAGGGCATCTCCAACGTTGCCACGACCACAGCTGACTACCCTAGCGCACCAAAACCCTCGTCCCTCGCGCCATCGCGCGGTGCGTTCCCAGCTGCCCGCATTCATGCCGTCTGTTCGTATGTCGTCGTTAAGAGGCTCGGTGCCCGAGGAACCAACTCTGGCGACTTAATGACGCACCCGGACGCTTGGCCTCACCGGAATGCACTACTTAAAGCGGCAACGCCCAGCTAACCTCCACACCATAGCGCATCGTTCTCCTACCTGGCACCACATCCGCCATGACCGCAAGTGCGAACGCTCTGCGGGAGAGCTTGTCTTCGGGGATGAAGCTCGAGGTCGCCGCCCTCGCTCAAGTCGCCTCTCGCGACGCAATAGCGGCTTAGCCGGACGCGGACGCGACCGCACAAGCGGTGGTCATGCTGGCGGCCAACGATGGGAGCACCGTCAGCCACGCGTCCTACTTGCCGCCGTCCAACGAGACTTAGAGTGATCTAGATTAGTGTCAAAACTTGCATCGACGTAACCCTTTACGACGAACCTTTTGTCACTTCCATAATCGAGAAACATATCCTTATTCCACTAAGGATAATTTTGACCGCTGTCCAGTGATCTACTCCTAGATCACTATTGTACTCCCTTGCCAAAATCAGTGTAGGGTATACAATAGATCTGGTACACAGCATGGCATACTTTATAGAACCTATGGCTGAGGCATAGGGAATGACTTTCATTCTCTTTCTATCTTCTGCCGTGGTCGGCTTTTGAGTCTTACTCAATTTCACACCTTGTAACACAGGCAAGAAACTCTTTCTTTGACTGTTCCATTTTGAACCACTTCAAAATCTTGTTAAGGTATGTACTCATTGAAAAAACTTATCAAGCGTCTTGATCTATCTCTATAGATCTTGATGCTTAATATGTAAGCAGCTTCACCGAGGTCTTTCTTTGAAAAACTCCTTTCAAACACTCCTTTATGCTTTGCAGAATAATTCTACATTATTTCCGATCAACAATATGTCATTCACATATACTTATCAGAAATGATGTAGTGCTCCCACTCACTTTCTTGCAAATACAGGCTTCACCGCAAGTCTGTATATAACTATATCCTTTGATCAACTTATCAAAGCGTATATTCCAACTCCGAGATGCTTGCACCAGTCCACAGATGGATCGCTGGAGCTTGCATATTTTGTTAGCACCTTTAGGATTGACAAACCTTCTGGTTGCATCACATACAATTCTTCTTTAATGAATCCATTAAGGAATGCAGTTTTGTTTATCCATTTGCCAGATTTCATAAAATGCGGCAATTTCTAACATGATTCGGACAGACTTAAGCATCGCTGCGAGTGAGAAAATCTCATCGTATTCAACACTTTGAACTTTGTCAAAAACCTTTTTCCGACAAGTCTAGATTTGTAGATAGTAACACTACTATCAGCGTCTGTCTTCCTCTTGAAGATCCATTTATTTTCAATGGCTTGGCGATCATCGGGCAAGTCAACCAAAGTCCATACTTTGTTCTCATGCATGGATCCCATCTCGGATTTCATTGCCTCAAGCCATTTTGCGGAATGTGGGCTCACCATCGCTTCTTCATAGTTCGTAGGTTCGTCATGGTCTAGTAACATAACCTCCAGAACAGGATTACCGTACCACTCTGGTGCGGATCTTACTCTGGTTGACCTATGAGGTTCAGTAACAACTTGATCTGAAGTTTCATGATCATCATCATTAACTTCCTCACTAATTGGTGTAGGTGTCACAGGAACCGGTTTCTGTGATGAACTACTTTCCAATAGGTGATGAGGTACAGTTACCTCATCAAGTTCTACTTTCCTCCCACTCACTTCTTTCGAGAGAAACTCCTCCTCTAGAAAGGATCCATTCTTAGCAACGAATGTCTTGCCTTCGGATATGTGATAGAAGGTGTACCCAACTGTCTCCTTTGGGTATCCTATGAAGACACATTTCTCCGATTTGGGTTCGAGCTTATCAGGTTGAAGTTTCTTCACATAAGCATCGCAACCCCAAATTTTAAGAAACGACAACTTTGGTTTCTTGCCAAACCACGGTTCATAAGATGTCGTCTCAACGGATTTAGATGGTACCCTATTTAACGTGAATGCAGTTGTCTCTAATGCATAACCCCAAAACGATAGTGGTAGATCGGTAAGAGACATCATATATTGCACCATATCTAATAAAGTACGGTTACAATGTTCGGACACACCATTACACTATGGTGTTCCAGGTGGCGTGAGTAGTGAAACTATTTCACATTGTTTTTACTGAAGGCCAAACTCGTAACTCAAATACTCTTCTCCACGATCAGATCGTAGAAACTTTATTTTCTTGTTACGATGATTTTCCGCTTCACTCTGAAATTATATGAACTTTTCAAATGTTTCAGACTTCTGTTTCATTAAGTAGATATACCCATATCTGCTCAAATCATCTGTGAAGGTGAGAAAATAACGATATCCGCCACGAGCCTCAATATTCATCGGACCACATACATCTGTATGTATGATTTCCAACAAATCAGTTGCTCTCTCCATAGTTCCGGAGAACGGTGTTTTAGTCATCTTGCCCATGAGACACGGTTCACAAGTACCAAGTGATTCATAATCAAATGATTCCAGAAGTCCATCAGGATGGAGTTTCTTCATGCGCTTTACACCAATATGACCTAAACGGCAGTGCCACAAATAAGTTGCACTATCATTATTAACTTTGCATCTTTTGGCTTCATTATTATGAATATGTGTATCACTACGATCGAGATCCAACAAACCATTTTATTGGGTGTATGACCATAGAAGGTTTTATTCATGTAAACAGAACAACAATTATTCTCTAATTTAAATGAATAACCGTATTGCAACAAACATGATCAAATCATATTCATGCTCAACACAAACACCAAATAACACTTATTTAGTTTCAACACTAATCCTGAAAGTATAGGGAGTGTGCGATGATGATCATATCAATCTTGGAACTACTTCCAACACACATCGTCACCTCACCTTTTACTAGTCTCTGTTTATTCTGCAACTCCCGTTTCGAGTTACTACTCTTAGCAACTGAACCAGTATCAAATACCGAGGGGTTGCTATAAACACTAGTAAAATACACATCAATAACATGTATATCCAATATACCTTTGTTCACTTTGCCATCCTTCTTATCGACCAAATATTTGGGGTAGTTCCGCTTCCAGTGACCAGTCCCTTTGCAGTAGAAGCACTTAGTCTCAGGCTTAGGACCAGACTTAGGCTTCTTCACTTGAGCAGCAACTTGCTTGCCGTTCTTCTTGAAGTTCCCCTTCTTCCCTTTGCCCTTTTCTTGAAACTAGTGGTCTCGTCAACCATCAACACTTGATGTTTTTCTTGATTTCTACCTTCGTCGATTTCAGAATCACGAAGAGCTCGGGAATTACTTTCGTTATCCCTTGCATACTATAGTTCATCACGAAGTTCTACTAACTTGGTGATGGTGACTAGAGAATTCTGTCAATTACTATTTTATCTGGAAGATTAACTCCCACTTGATTCAAGCGATTGTAGTACCCAGACAATCTGAGCACATGCTCACTGCTTGAGCTATTCTCCTCCATCTTTTAGCTATAGAACTTGTTGGAGACTTCATATCTCTCAACTCGGGTATTTGCTTGAAATTTCAACTCCTGGAACATCTCATATGGTCCATGACGTTCAAAACCTCTTTGAAGTCCCGATTCTAAGTCGTTAAGCATGGTGCACTAAACTATCAAGTAGTCATCATATTGAGCTAGCCAAACGTTCATAACGTCTGCATCTGCTCCTGCAATAGGTCTGTCACCTAGCGGTGCATCAAGGACATAATTCTTCTGTGCAGCAATGAGGATAATCCTCAGATCACGGATCCAATCCGCATCTTTGCTACTAACATCTTTCAACATAATTTTTCTCTAGGAACATATAAAAAATAAACACAGGGAAGCAACAACGCGAGCTATTGATCTACAACATAATTTGCAAAATAGTATCAGGACTAAGTTCATGATAAATTTAAGTTCAATTAATCATATTACTTAAGAACTCCCACTTAGATAGACATCCCTCTAATCCTCTAAGTGATCACGTGATCCAAATCAACTAAACCATAACCGATCATCACGTGAAATGGAGTAGTTTTCAATGGTGAACATCACTATGTTGATCATATCTACTATATGATTCACGCTCGACCTTTCGGTCTCAGTGTTCCGAGGCCATATCTGCATATGCTAGGCTCGTCAAGTTTAACCTGAGTATTCTGCGTGTGCAAAACTGGCTTGCACCCGTTGTAGATGGACGTAGAGCTTATCACACCCGATCATCACGTGGTGTCTGGGCACGACGAACTTTGGCAACGGTGCATACTCAGGGAGAACACTTTTATCTTGAAATTTTAGTGAGAGATCATCTTATAATGCTACCGTCAATCAAAGAAAGATAAGATGCATAAAAGATAAACATCACATGCAATCATTATAAGTGATATGATATGGCCATCATCATCTTGTGCTTGTGATCTCCATCTCCGAAGCACCGTCATGATCACCATCGTCACCGGCGCGACACCTTGATCTCCATCATAGCATCGTTGTCGTCTCGCGAACTATTGCTTTTACGACTATCGCTACAGCTTAGTGATAAAGTAAAACAATTACATGGCGATTGCATTGCATACAATAAAGCGACAACCATATGGCTCCTGCCAGTTGCCGATAACTCGGTTACAAAACATGATTATCTCATACAATAAAATATAGCATCATGTCTTGACCATATCACATCACAACATGCCCTGCAAAAACAAGTTAGACGTCCTCTACTTTGTTGTTGCAAGTTTTACGTGGCTGCTACGGGCTTAGCAAGAACCGTTCTTACCTACGCATCAAAACCACAACGATAGTTTGTCAAGTTGGTGCTCTTTTAACCTTCGCAAGGACCGGGCGTAGCCACACTCGGTTCAACTAAAGTGAGAGAGACAGACACCCGCCAGTCACCTTTAAGCAACAAGTGCTCGCAATGGTGAAACCAGTCTCGCGTAAGCGTATGCGTAATCTCGGTCCGGACCGCTTCATCTCACAATACCGCTGAACCAAAGTATGACATGCTGGTAAGCAGTATGACTTATATCTCCCACAACTCACTTGTGTTCTACTCGTGCATAGCATCAACGCATAAAACCAGGCTCTGATACCACTGTTGGGGAACGTAGTAATTTCAAAAAATTTCCTACGCACACGCAAGATCATGGTGATGCATAGCAACGAGAGGGGAGAGTGTTGTCCACGTACCCTCGTAGACCGAAAGCGGAAGCGTTAACACAACGCGGTTGATCTAGTCGTACGTCTTCACGATCCGACCGATCAAGTACCGAACGCACGGCACCTCCGAGTTCAGCACACGTTCAGCTCGATGACGTGCCTCGAACTCCGATCCAGCCGAGTGTTGAGGGAGAGTTTCGTCAGCACGAAGGCGTGGTGACGATGATGATGTTCTACCGATGCAGGGCTTCGCCTAAGCTCCGCAACGATATTATCGAGGTGTATTATGGTGGAGGGGGGCACCGCACACGGCTAAAATATCATATAACAATTGTGTGTTCAGAGGTGCCCCCCTGCCCCCGTATATAAAGGAGCAAGGGGGGAGGCCGGCTGGCCCTTGGGGCGCGCCAAGGAAGGGGGGGAGTCCTCCTCCTAGTAGGAGTAGGACTCCCCTTTCCTAGTCCAACTAGGAAGAGAGAAGGGGGAAGGAAAGAGAGGGATAGGGAGAGGGAAAGAGGGGCCGCGCCCCCCTCCCCTAGTCCAATTCGGACTCCCCATGGGAGGGGGCGCGCCACCTCCTGGGCTGCTACCCTCTCTCTCCCCTCAGGCCCACTAAGGCCCAATACTTCCCCGGGGGGTTCCGGTAACCCCTCCGGCACTCCGGTTTTATCCGAAAGTTCTCCAGAACACTTCCGGTGTCCGAATTTAGTCGTCCAATATATCAATCTTTATGTCTCGACCATTTCGAGACTCCTCTTCATGTCCGTGATCATATCCGGAACTCCGAACAACCTTCGGTACATCAAAACATATAAACTCATAATAAAACTGTCATCGTAACTTTAAGCATGCGGACCCTACGGGTTCGAGAACTATTTAGACATGACCGAGACACCTGTCCGGTCAATAACCAATAGCGGAACCTGGATGCTCATATTGGTTCCCACATATTCTACGAAGATCTTTATCGGTCAGACCGCATAACAACATACGTTGTTCCCTTTGTCATCGGTATGTTACTTGCCCGAGATTCGATCGTCGGTATCTCGATACCTAGTTCAATCTCGTTACCGGCAAGTCTCTTTACTCGTTCCGTAATACATCATCCCGCAACTAACTCATTAGCCACAATGCTTGCAAGGCTTAAAGTGATGTGTATTACTGAGTGGGTCTAGATATACCTCTCCGACAATCGGAGTGACAAATCCTAATCTTGAAATATGCCAACCCAACAAGTACCTTTGGAGACACCTGTAGAGCACCTTTATAATCACCCAGTTACGTTGTGACGTTTGGTAGCACACAAAGTGTTCCTCCGATAAACGGGAGTTGCATAATCTCATAGTCATAGGAACATGTATAACTCATGAAGAAAGCAATAGCAACATACTAAACGATCGAGTGCTAAGCTAACGGAATGGGTCAAGTCAATCACATCATTCTCCTAATGATGTGATCCCGTTAATCAAATGACAACTCATGTCTATGGCTAGGAAACATAACCATCTTTGATCAACGAGCTAGTCAAGTAAAGGCATACTAGTGACACTCCATTTGTCTATGTATTCACACATGTATTATGTTTCCGGTTAATACAATTCTAGCATAAATAATAAACATCTATCATGATATAAGGAAAATAAATAATAACTTTATTATTGCCTCTAGGGCATATTTCCTTCACTTAAACCCGACCAAAGGGAGATTAACTCTCCGCCGGTCACCCATCAGATAGCGGTGGTGGTGGAACAACGCAGCGATTCTTCCTCTATCCTGAGGACGAACTATGTCCGAATTCCCGAGCTCTCCGAGCCGGATACCCGTCTACGGGAGGACATGGCCCAAGCTTTGAACCTAGAATCAGACAACGGGCCAGACCTATTGGGCAACTTCCTGGAGCACGAACTTCTAAGATCAGAAACTCCTCCGCCCCTGGGTCTCATATCGGGTCAGGGTTCGGACTTAAATTTACCCAGATATAAGTGATCTTTCCCACATTAGACAAGAGCCCCAAGAGACAGTAGATCAATATTGTGCCAGATTCCTCCTTGTAATGAGCAAGGTCAAGGACTGTCGCGAGGAAGACGCAATTTCATTCTTTTGCAAAAATTGCACGGACAAGGGAGTCCTCCGGCTCTCACGAAAGTACACTTCGCTGACTTGGCGGCCATAGTACAGAAGTACTGTGCGATGGAAAGCACCTAGAAAACCCAAACAAAATTCTGGGATCCTCCGGCTCTCACGAAACCCCCCGTCCGAACTAAAAGGGTGTACTCTCGTAAGTCACCCGATCCAATTACAAAGAAACAAAAGCCCACTACAGGGCATAGGCCGTATTGGAGGGATGGCTCAATGGGCCATGCAAAATTCACAGTACAGCGGATACCGTGCGAACACATAGCCTTAGAGCATGTTGGGTACTCCGGCAGGTGGCCAAGAGCGGCGAGGATATCCTCATCAACAGTGCAACAGAGCACCATCCCGTGGAAAATAACAATACAGTATTGACAGTCTTCAAGACCTTCGCCTCAAATAATAGGCGTAAGTGAGCACTCCGCAGCCTTGCCGAAGTCTGCCACGTGGCAGCAATAAACCCATGGAGCAATACAGCTATAACCTTCAATGCCAGTGACGAACCTAAATTCCGAATAGCCCGAGCACCAGCCGCCTTGGTCCTTAGTCCAATTGTGGACGACTTCCGGCTTACCAAAGTGCTCATGGACGGTGGCAGCAGATTAAACCTCATCTATGGGGAGACTCTTCGAAAAATGGAAATATACAAGAGCTGCATTGAGCAAAGCAGCACGACCTTCAGAGGGATCATCCCTAGTCGGGAGGCACGATGTGCAGGAAAAATCACACTAGATGTGGTATTCGGCATGCCGGAGAATTATAGGTCCGAAGAAATCACATTCCAAGTGGCCCCGTTCAGTGGCAGATACCACGCCCTTCTAGGGCGGGAGGCATTCATGATCTTCCAAGCTATACCCCATTACGGGTACATGAAGCTCAAAATGCCCGGGCCTAATGGAATCATCACTCTAGCTAGTGATCCGGACATAGCACTCCGCACCAAAAATAAAACCGCCGCACTGGCCCTCGAGGCGTTATCCGATGCCCTTGCAGCCGAAGAACTAACCGCGCTGCGCTCCATAGTGGACAGGGACGACGTGATACTCGACAAAAGACCCAAGTCCATCTCTTTTAAACCAGCGGATGAAATAGTCAAATTCCAAGTCCACCCAACAAACCCTCCAAAAAAAACATCCATTGGGGCACAGTTAAACCCCATAGTAGACGCCGCACTACGGGAGTTCTTGCGCGAGAATTGGGACATCTTCGCCTGGCATCCTTCACACATGCCAGGAATCCCACGCAGGCTGGCCGAGCATAGCCTTAAGATTCTAAAGGGGTTCAAGCCGGTCAAGCAAACTCTCCGGCGTTTCTCGGAGCCTAAGCGACAAGCCATGGGAGAGGAGCTAGCCAAGTTACCTGAGGCCGGATTCATTAGAGAAATAAAACATCCGGACTGGCTAGCAAACCTGGTGATGGTACCAAAGAAGGACAAATCCTAGCGCCTATGTGTCGATTTCAAGGACCTTAACAAGGCTTGCCCCAAGGATCCCTTCCCCCTCCCTCGCATCGATCAAATTATCGACGCTACCGCAGGACATGACTCATTATGTTTCCTCGACGCATACTCCGAATACCATCAAATCAAGATGGCGGAGTCCGATCAAGTTGCAACGGCATTTATCACTCCATACGGCCCCTTCTGTTTCATCACCATGCCTTTCGGGCTCAAAAACGCCGGTGCAACCTATCAACGCATGATTCAGACATGCGTGGAAACAAAAATTGGCAAAACAGAGGAGGCATACATAGATGACCTGGTCATCAAAACCAAACACGTCAAATCCTTAATAGACGACTTGAGGCTCACGTTCGACAATCTTCGAACATATGACATCAAGCTCAATCCGGAAAAATGCATTTTTGGCGTGCCCGCCAGAAAGCTCTTGGGCTTCATCGTCTCCAGTAGAGGAATTGAAGCAAATCCAGCTAAAATCCGAGCCCTGTCACAGTTGGCTATCCCAACAGACCTCAAGAAAATCCAGAAATTAACTGGATGTGTGGCTGCCCTAAGCCGCTTTATCTCCCGATTAGGAGAAAAGGCACTACCCCTTTATCGCCTTCTTCGACGCACCAAACACTTCGAGTGGACGGATGCGGCCACGGCCGGATTGGAAGAAATAAAAGCCGTTTTGGCCACCAACCCAATCTTGGCCGCCAAATGTCGGCGAACCAATGCTGTTATCTATGGCGGCAACACACCAAGTTGTAAGCACGGTGCTCGTCGTCGAACGAGAAACAGACAGACATAAGTTCCCGCTTCAAAAGCCGGTATACTATGTATCCACTGTCCTCACTCCATGCAAATCACGGTACCCACATTATCAAAAGATAGCATACGCGGACTTCATGGCATCCCGAAAATTACGACACTACTGTTAAGAGTGTTCAATTATGGTGGCCTCGGAAGTACCACTCAACGACATAATAAATAACCGCGACCCCACGGGCCAGATTGCTAAATGGGCTATCGAGCTCCTCCCGTTCGACATAACATATAAACCACGGTGAGCCATTAAGTCGCAAGTACTGGCCGATTTCGTCGCTGAATGGACGGAAGCCAAACTCCCTAAAGAGTATGGCACGTACTCCAATTGGATCATGCACTTTGACGGTTCAAAGATGCTGGCTGGTCTGGGGGCAGGCGTCGTCTTGACATCCCCCATGGGAGATACAGTCCAATACGTACTCCAAATATTATACACAGACTCCAACAATGCAGCAGAATGTGATTCCCTGTTGCATGGTCTCCGGATAGCAGTCTCCATGGGCATTCAAAGCGTAGAGGTGCGTGGGGATTCGAACCCTCGCAATGTCTCAAATAAATGGAGACTTTGACGCCAAGGACCAAAAAATGGCGGCTTACCGCAACGCCGTCCTCAAAATGTCAGCTAGGTTCGAGGGGCTTGAATTCCACCATGTGATCCGGGAAAACAATCAAGCGGCGGATATCCTCGCCCGCATCGACACTAAGCGCGACCCTATCCCACCTAATATCTTCTTGGAAAGGCTGTTTAAGCCATCCGTGGTATGGGAAGGAGAGACCGGCAACAACAGTCCGGACCCGGACACAACACCAGATACCGAACACTCTGACGTTATCAGAGGCTCTGCCACCGAAATAATGCCTTCGGGCCACGTGATTATGGCTGTCATCGCCCCGTGGACAGAACCCTTCTTGGCCTACCTAACTAGGCAAGAACTCCCTAAGGACCCAAACGAGGCACGTTGCATTGTGCGGCGGTCTAAAGCCTACAAGGTCCACGAGGGAGAGCTTTATAAGAAAAGTGCTACCAGAGTCCTTCAAAGGTGCATCTCCAAAGAGGAAGGACGGCAACTTTTGGCAGAAATTCATACTGGACTTGGCGGCCACCACGCTGCAGCTCGGACCCTTGTAAGCAAGGCCTTTCGTACAGGTTTCTACTGGCCGACGGCCCGAGCAGACGCACTGGACCTCGTTCAACGTTGCGTCGGTTGCCAGCTTTTTGCAAACCAAAGCCATATGTCTCCTACCGCTCTCCAAAAAATACCCATTACTTGGCCGTTTGTGGTCTGGGGGCTTGATATGGTCGGACCCCTCAAAGGGGGAAGCCATAAGAAAAAATACTTATTGGTCATGGTGGATAAATTCACCAAAGGGATAGAAGCCAAACCAGTTAAAACGGCCGAGTCCAGACTAGTGATAGACTTCATATCCGGGGTTGTACACCGTTACGGCGTCCCCCACAGCATCATCACTGATAACGGCTCAAACTTTATAGCCGAAGAGGTAAAAAGTTGGTGCAGCAACATGGGCATTATGCTCGATTATGCTTCTGTCTATCACCCGCAAACTAACGGTCAAGTCGAGCGAGCACATGGTCTTATCATGAGCGGCATTAAACCCAGATTAGTGCGATCCTTGAAGGAATCAGATACACACTGGGTAGAGGAGCTCGACTCCGTACTATGGGGGTTGCGGACCACGCCGAATCGCACTACCGGATACACACCGTTCTTTATGGTGTACGGCGCAGAGGCGGTACTGCCCTGCGACATAATTCATGACTCACCTTGAGTGCACATGTACGAAGAGAAAGAAGCCGAGCTTGATCAGCAGGGCAGTTTGGACGCCCTGGAGGAGGAGCGTGACATGGCAAAAGCCCGTTCCGCATTCTATCAACAACAGGCTGGACGATATCAAAGCAGAGAAGTACGGGCCAAAACTTATAACGTTGGCAAACTTGTTCTACGCCTACCGGAGAAGAAAAAGAACAAGCTCAAGCCCAAATGGGAAGGTCCCTTCGTTATTGACAAGGTTCTGACCGGTGGAGCGTACCGTCTGCGGGATGCATCGGACAATCGACTCGAGCCAAACCCATGGAACTCAGCCAGACTCCGAAGGTTCTACGCCTAGTGTCGTACTATCTGTTCGTCTCCTAACCTCCGTCAATTTTTTTATACATCCGTTATCTTTCTTTTCTCTCTTTCTTTCTTCCCCTTTTTCTTCACAAACTTAAGAGATTAAAATGTGTCGTGACTACACAATCTTGATGCGCTAGCCGTGCTCAATATACCTGGGGGCTTCTTATACAGAAGCTTAATATAACTATTTTTCGGGCTCTATGCCCCACACATGTGTTACTTTTCCACATGTACCTTTTTTCGCCATTATATGCATCGATATGACTTAAGTTTTGGCCAAACTGGGTTGCCTGGCTCTTGTGTTTATGCCCTACGTTCCCGTTAATTCGGCTAGGGCATAAGGGGAGCACCTCTGCGATTGTTACCACCGGGTCAGCCGGATGTGTACCTCAGACTGGGTGAAGCCGAAAGCTAGCTTTCTTAAGGGAATATTCGGTCGGTGAACAAATGATGACTTTTATTTATTGTAATACATGCCCCCAGATGTTTATATCCTGCGTCTCTTTTCGCAGTTCGGACATGCACATTAATGCATGCGTACCCAGGGAAAGGAACCCTTAACGGAACTATTCTCCCTGGAAGATGTTTCTTACTATCCATGTAATATAACATAGCTAGTTGGGTACTTGTCTGTTCAAGCACTTATGACCCCTACGCCTGGTTTGCATGCATATCCCGGTTTTTACGTAACTGAGCGGGTATTCGGATACACTCCGACTGTCGGGTCGAGAGGTCGAAGCGAAAAGGTCCGCCATGATAAATGATTTACAATCCGGCTAGAGACAATATATGTCACTTGAAGTACACAGTCACTTAGACTAACTAAATTCTTCTTCTATACCATCCAACAGGCTGTCTAGCCTACATTCCTGTTGGGAATACTTTGCGGCTAATTTAACCTGGTCATACACCAAACTGACGGGGATCTCTTTCCCGTCAGACCCCACAGGTCCAACTTCGGCCATATGGTTCAGGTCAGCCTTGGTATATCGAGTCTTCACCATGGCCTAGGCTTCCCTTGCACCTTGTCGGCAGGCAGATATCTTCCATAATCGGAAGCACCGCCGCGCTCCCTTGAGCACCTCTACAAGCTCGCCCATGCCTCCTGGCAGGGAGGCGGATGGCCACAAGGCTTGGGCAATGCCCTGCATCACCTACCGAACTTGTTAGTGCAGTTGTGAGAGCTCTGGCAGAAGATCACCTGCAGACCCGGACATCTCCTCTGCGGGACAACCCGTCAGCAAACCTACAGATATAACTCTGTTAGCCGGTTTCTTCGCCGAACTCTATAAAGGTTCGTTCAAGCACTTAGTAAAAATGCCGCGTCGAAGCCTCTTATTCTCCTTTATGGAGTCAGCAAGCTACGCCCGAACATCTTTCAGTTCAACGCCCAGCCGGATATTGGCATCCTGGAGATCATTCTTCTCCCGCCTAACCTGTTTAAGCACACGCTCGCCAGCCTTTAACTGTCCTTGAGCATGTTGCTCATCCCCTCGCACGACCTCCGGATTCATTCCGAGATCATCTGTAGAATCTATTGTTAGATTCGCATGCATGCCGCATACTAACTGGTACATGTCATTCTTTTTGATAGAGACAAGTGTTACCAGAGGGGGCCTTCTCGGACTCCTTCATTACGGCAACTGCGGCCCGTAGCTGGGCTTTGCACTCTTCCAGCTCTCGAGACAACTGCGTATTCTTCTCCGTAAGAACCTGCACAAATAATGATCCTTAAATCAGTTGTGTCAATTGTTTCAAGTCTCAGGGGCTACTGATATACATAATTATCAGATTTTCTTACCCGTATATCCTTTACGTACTGGTCCGTGGCTCTGGCAAGACCATTTTGAGCAGCTCGGATGTACGCGTCTCCTGAGTTGAAGGCATCGAACGCCTCTTGGGAGAAACAAGCGTCGCGGAGTACGGCCCGGTGACGCCTGTGATTATGGCACTCTCCACTTCGGAATTCGTAGCGGACAGCCTATCCGCATCCTCTATAGGAGGAACATCCGGTGTTGGCCCCATGTTAGCGTCTGCCTCTAAGTCTGTCTCTGGAGCCCGGCTGGTGGAGGCGTGGCCGACAGCCTCTCCGGATATAGTCCAGCAAGCGTTTTTCCTACTGGGAAACATGGACGTTATTATATTTTAAAATATGACAACCACGGAGCGGGGTTCTTTTTCATACCTCTGCGACGGCGTCTCAGTCCTGACCGCCTTCCTTTTAAGCCTACCCGGTTTCGATGCCCCTTGTTGGGGAGTCACTGCGGGTTCGGCATGGCGTCCCGAGAGCCTTCCCTGTAAGACACCATATGTGTGCGGTAGGTGAAGTGGAGAAAAAAGGATCCTTCTCGGAAGTTGGGACTCCGGTTTTACTTACATGCAATGTAGGGAGTAGTCCAGGATAATCGGCTATGATGGCCACCAGGGCACCGTCGCAGCTTAATTGATAGAACGTCCTGTCAATGAGCTCCACAAATGTGTCCGGATCTTCTTCGAGTCCGGGGTCGAGGGCCCGGTCAGGGTCCTCTGTTTGTGGAGGCAGGCTGTCGACCTCCCTCACAGCTTTTTGCAGTTCATGCTATGAAATAGCAAGGTAAATACTTATGACGAAGAATGCGGGAAGGTTTGGAGTAAAAAGTAGCAGCTCACCCAGCTTGGGGGGTTGTACATGGAGAATCCATCCCGTGGCTTACTGCGGATGAACTCCTCTTCCTCTCCTTTATATAAATCGGATAGTATTTTTGCTAGAGCAGCGACGGAGTCCGGTCCCTTACGACCGCAGCGGGTAGCATCGTCTTCTCCATTGAAGTGCCACATGGGTTGTCCCAGATATTGAAGTGGCTGCACCCCCCGCATTATACATATTGACATAACCTCGATTATCATCAATCCTGATTGGGCCAACGTCTTTATCCGGCCCATCAGGTAAAGGACTTCTCCGTTATCTTCCTCCTGGGGGCTCCGAGGGTGCGAGCTGCAGCGCTTCTTCAAGGGAGCGTTGTCGAACTCAGGGAGGCCCATCCGAATAGGTTCCGAAAGGGGGACGTCCTCCATATAAAATCACTCCGAAGGCCAGTCTTCGGATGTCTTCTTTGGAGTACCGGACAAGTATCCGGTCCCGGCGATGCGCCATATCTCGGCTCCGCCCACTTGATATATTGGCCCCTCCTGTGTATGGGGTACAAGGCAGAATAGCCTCTTCCATAGCTTGAAATGAGCTTCGCAGCCCAAAAACAGCTCGCAAAGGGCGACATATCCAGCGATGTGTAATATGGAGGCGGAAGTAAAGTTATGCAGCAGGAGGCCGTAGAACTCCAGGAGCCCGCAGAGGAACGGATGGGTTGGAAATCCAAGCCCCCTCAATAAGTAAGGGATAAGGCATACCCGCTCCCCCATGGAAGGGTTGGGAAAGCTCTCCGCCTGCTCCCCGCCGTTGTAGGTGGCGAGTTCGGCTCGAACGAGGACCATATACGCTGGAGGGAGAAATCCCTGGGTCTGTAACTCTACCAATTAGCTATGGGGGATGGAACACTTCTTCCAATTGCTTGGCTTATGGCTACGGGAGCGAGAGGAGGAGCTGCGGTGACCGGCCAAGATGCGATGGGCTTTTTCGGGCGCGCTCTGATGGATACTCGCTGTGGGAGGATGGTGTGATCTGGATCTGAGGATCCCCGTCTCTTTAAATAGACGATTTACTTAGATGGTTAGGGTGGCAAGTGTAAAAATGCCCCGACTTCTCGCATTCGCTTGACACATGGAGGATAGCCATTATTAGGCGCAGAAGCTGAGGAGTGCAACATTCATGGGAAGCCGGACACTACTCGACAGGTACTCAGAATTTGGAGAAGAACCCGCCTTGCAATGCCGAAGACAATCTGCGCGTCGGACTCATCGTCATTGAAGCCTGGTTTGGGGGCTACTGAGGGAGTCCTGCATTAGGGGGTCCTCGGACAGCTGGACTATATCCTTTGGCCGGACTGTTGGACTATGAAGATACAAGATTGAAGACTTCGTTCCGTGTCCGGATGGGGCTCTCCTTTGCGTGGAAAGCAAGCTTGGCAATTCGGATATGTAGATCTCCTCCCTTGTAACCGACTCTATGTAACCCTAGCCCCCTCCGGTGTCTATATAAACCGGAGGGTTTAGTCCGTAGACAACAACAATCATAATCATAGGCTAGCTTCTAGGGTTTAGCCTCTACCATCTCCTGGTAGATCAACTCTTGTAATACTCATATCATCAAGATCAATCAAGCAGGAAGTAGGGTATTACCACCATCGAGAGGGCCCGAACCTGGGTAAACATTGTGTCCCCCACCTCCTGTTACCATCCGCCTTAGACGCACAGTTCGGGACCCCCTACCCGAGATCCGCCGGTTTTGACACCGACAAGGGCCACCAGGGCTTGAAAGAGTTTGTCACAATGGAGGCCGATGAGGTGGCAGGCAATGAGGAGCCTGGGCGCGCGGGCTGGGGCAGTACGGCAAGGTCATCCGCGCGCTTCTTGATGGCAGTGAACTTCCCGGATGGAGTTGACCATCATGTCGTCCATGCGAGAGGCGAAGCCGGCGTCGGTGAGGCCTACGACGCCAGTGGTCGCCAGCACCGTCTTGAAACACTGCGCGGTGCGGGGCCGCATGCCGGCGCCTTAGATGATTTGGCACTGCCGACCGCCGCTCGCGTCCATCACCTCCATAGGTGCTTGTGGCTTCTGGTCACTTGGTCTTGGATTGGAGTGAGCAGTGTTGCGCAGAGACTAGGAGTAGATGGATTGGAGTGGTGGGGCGCCTTTATATGAGAGTCCAAACTCTGTTGCATTCACATCGTGCTGGCTCTATTCTGCTTCTCCAATTAATTCCCTCTGCATGTAATTGAGGATGCATCATTGACCATTCAACGTCTCGGGAACCGCTACCCTCTCCCCTACTTGGCATTCAAGCACCTATGGAGGCGACTGCCGCTCGCGTCTATCGCGTGTCAGGAGACGTTCCGACGACGAGGTGCCTATGGTGACTTCGTAAATTTCAAGATGATAGTACTACCTCTTTTCCGGTTTATAGGACTCAATTCAAAAATCTCACCAACCAAGGTAGATGGTGAGTGGTGGAACAATTTTTGTAGTTTGCAAAACCACTCAATTAATGCGCTTGTTTTCCTCAAAAATTGTGTTTACCAATGCATTAATTGCAATGCATGCATGCATAAAGTACATGCATTGGTCAATTTTCTCTTAATACTTGCATGCAATGATTTATTGCACCTTGAAATTTTAACATGTGACTAGGAACAACCAAATTGAGACTTATGAAATGGGAAAACTAAAATTTTTAGATAAGCCCTATAAACTGGAAAGGAGGGAGTATGCCGGTTCAGTCTTTCGGTGGTGCTCATAGGGGTAGGGGTGTGCATGTGTGCGTTCATAGGGGTGAGTGTATGCGCATGTATATGAGCGCTTGTGTCTGTACTGTGTTAAAAAAATGTAAATGCGTGTCAAAAAGAGACTAGTCAGTACTAGTATACTCAATATTGTGCTCCGCGACCAAGGCGGAGAGGAGAATGAGAGAACTACATATTTATTTACGGTGTACTACCTTCGTCCTGGTTTATAGGTGACCTTTGTAGTTCGTGCCAAATTTTGACCAAATATTTAGCTAACAAAATGTTAATGCATGTCAACAAAAATTATATCGTTGGATTCGTATTTCAACTTAGTTTTCAATGATATAATTTTTGGTAACACGCATGAACATTTTGATAGTTCAACCTATAGTCAAAATTGGACACAATATACAATGGGGACCAATAAACCAGGACGGAGGTAGTAGATTCACTCATTTTTCTCCATATGTACTCCGCCTGGTGTAGTCTGGTCACTTGTTGAAATCTCTAGAAAGGCAAATACTCCTTTCTGGTTTACAGGGCTATACTAGCAAGTACTACAATAGTGGGCTCACATAGCAATTTTCTCTCATGCCAGAGCTTGGCTATATGTGTGCTCCAAGGTTCGCAACTGCCACGTTCGGGTTGCGCTTGGCTCTTCGCCTCTTCGAGAAGACGAACAATGTTGTTACTACTACTGCTTCTATAGTATCGAATCCACTACTGCATGTGCGTCCACCGGGAGCGGGAGGGATAGCTTGTTGTAGTACTATAAGCAAAAGCCTGTCCTCATCTACGAGCCACCACGCGCATGGGCGAGGGAGAAGGCGTGTAGTAGTACAATCAAGCTTCTCCTCATTGTACGAGTTGATGCGACACATCATAGCACTGGCCCCACATGGTTGCCTCTAAACTTGGCTGAAAGACCCGCAGTGTACAATGTATTTGCTGCAACCTCTAACATTTACCCCACCACAAATTAAAATATATATTCCTGCCTTGACCAGATGAGCGTGCAAACTACAATCAGTAGGATGACAGGTAGGGGCAAAAGACTATTTTAATCAAGAAAAAAAGCATGGAGCCGACCCCAACGATTCTAACCTTATAGGCATGGTACACGCTATCCTAGACTACTCTAAACATAGCGTCCGGGCTGCGCTTGGCTCTTCGCCTCTTCGGGAAGTTGAACAATGATGTAGTACTACTGCAGTGGAGGAGTACTACGGTATGCTTCTGGCCATCTAACACCGATTGAACTGCTGCATGTCCACTGCGTGCGGGAGGGAGAGCGTGTAGCAAACAAAAGCTTCTCCTAGTCCTGCCAGCCACCACCCTCATGCGCGAGGGAGGGACGTAGCTTCATTGACTGACTGCTCCTGCCTTTGCGTGTATGACAGGTGGGCCCAACAGGTGGGTGGCCCACCTGTCATGTAGCCAAAGGCAGGTGCGGTTAAGGCACCAGAGCACAGTCCGTGAGGGAGAGGGCCTTGTAGTAATCAAACTTCTCGGTCTTGTAGGAGTTGACGCGACACATCAAAACACTTCAGTCATTATATTTCAATAATTTGCGTTTACCGATGCATTAATTTCAATGCATGGATGTCGTGACTCTCCTTTTGATACTTGCATGTGTTAATTTAATGCACCTTGAAGTAGTATGAATATGTGACGGTAAGGTGCTCCAGCTGCAAGTGCACAGGATCCTGTACGGCAAGGTGCTCCAGCTGCAAGTGCCACTATCGGAGCCATGACTCTTGTTGTTCGCGGAGGAGGACGGCCGCGCGTTTTTTTGGTTGGTGGCGTGCTCGACATTGGCACGCCTATCGCCGTGTCGGTCGTCTGCATCAGAGCGGGGTCATCCCCACTGCCGCACTACGTGGCGAAGCTATGGGCAAACGGCCCACCGGGGGAGCCCAAAGGCAGGACTGACGCCGTCAAGGTGGAAATGGAGGTGACAAGAAGCAAGGATCCCGGTGACGTCGCCGTGTAGGAGCTGACCTTCTTCACTGTTCCGCCCAAGCTGCTGGCTGGGGCTAAGCTGGTGTCCCTCCACAGTCAGATTGACAAGCTCGCGTCCTAAATGATTGTACATTGCCTTCTGTTTATCTTAGTAATATGCTAATATAGGGGTTAGCTTGGTCTACTTTAGCTTAAGAGATGGTGGGTTTTGGTGGCGATGCAGCAATTTCTTCGACATCAGATCAGTAGTGAAAGTAATTTCCAATAGTCGAACGGATATTTTGTGTCTGTTGGATATAAAGATCCTTTGGGTAAGAAGTATAACAACTTATATGCTTGTTTGTTCACGAAGTGTTGCATACTTGTGCGAGTTGACGCGACACATCAAAGTAGTACTAGTAGTACTCCCTCCGATCCTAATTTCTGTACGGCTTGCCATCACTGAGGGTTAACACTGCCCACGTTACGTCATCCGGGAACAGTTCAAAACTAGAACCGTCAATAAATTTTGAGCTTGCGTCTCATCACATTCCAAATTACTACTACCACGCTATATTTAGTTGCAAACCTATTCACACCGATCACAACCTAAACGGTTTCCCACTTAGGAGCGTATTAATACTCGGTTATAAATACTACTATGCCAAGATGACTGCACATTCCTCAACACCTCATCCACAAAAACAAACAAGTCATTCAGCATCCTTCCCTTGCGTCTGCCATGCCCAGTGTGAGTTCTGGGTCGAGAGATTACCACCAGGGAGAGGCGAGCATGGAAGCGGAATCACGAGAGATGTTCCGCCTCGCCGCGAAAGCAGTTGACATGTCCCGTCGCCCGGAAGTAGCAGCACAGAGGTCCTGCCGCGCCACCGAATCAGCACGGAGGTCACGTCATGCCGTCGATGCAGCAGACTAGTCCGGCCATGCCGCGGAAGTAGCAGAGATGTCCCGCCGCGCCGCGAATGCCACAGAGATGTCCCGCCGCATCGCGGTGGCCTGGGAAAATGTCTCGTGGGTAGGCGTCGAATTTTACAGGCGTATGCATGCGATCATCCATAGCCTGATGGATCAGATCTCCGGTTGGGCGAGGTTGCAGGACGACATGAAAGCCTCGTTTGAACAGGCTACCGGCGTCATCCGGCAACTAAGGGAGGGCAATGAGAGGCTCCGGGCCGAGCGTGACCTGCTGAGGGCGAAGATCGTTTGAAGTGCAGAGCAGCAGGAGGAGACCAGTGCCTTATTGAAGAGGACTGGCGTCATCGTCAAGAAACATATGGACGAGAATGACATGCTCCGCATCGAGCACCAAAGGCTGGTGGAGGAATCCGTGGATGCTCTGAAGCAGCGTCTTGAGGACACGACTAAGCTCATCGCGGCTCGCCGCGAAGACTAGTTCCCGCGGCCTGCAGCAACGCATCAAGAAAGGAGAGATCAGCGAGCCAGATCGTTGTCTTCCTTCTTCTTTTGCCCTTGTGTATTTAGGGCATAGCCGCATGTGGATTTTTTAATTGTCTTCCTAATTATGTAAGACAATTATTATCCACTGTCGTCGTACTTATATATTCATCAGTGTTGCTATAAGTCGCAGTAGATGCTATATAGATCTGTCGGATCTTACATCAAGATCCGTGCAAAATTTTCTTTATAGAGTTTCTTTTTCTCTCTTAAATCTCAGTCGAGTGAGACATAGCCACACGATTAAACAGAGGCTCGGGCGCCATTAATGGATACCTTGGGAGAGAGGTGGATTGCAGGTGGAGGTCAAAGGGCTCTCCTCCTGATAAGCACGCACAGGGGTCTGATCGCACGCCTCCCGTACTCAAATAGCTACCCTGCACAGCGCCTCCTAGCTAATAAAAAAAGGGGACACGTGGCGGCAAGTAAATGGTAAATAGAACATCCACGGTTTCAATAATACTTGTGTTTCCGATTGTAACGTGACATCACTTGTTCCAAAATGACTTTTGATTGTTTATGGGTGCGCATTCGCAAATCGGACAGCAAAATTACCACAGCATGTTGGTGCCATGTCATGACACCAAGCCAAGTTTCATGATTTTCATGTGTGTTTTGGATATACAGGAATTAAAAAACCAAGTTTCTCAATGTTTCCAGCCGAGCCACGACGCCCAGATGTTTGAATTTCATTCCCATTTCTTGCATGGGACCTAGAAACTTACGCGAGCACACACATGTGATTTTTCAACCAACTTTGGTGCACTGGAGCATGTGCTTGTATTTCAAATTTGAATTATGCACACAAAGGTGACACGTTCCCTCTCAGAACCACGAGCCTTCTTGAGAGATGCTCCGGTTTGCAAGAAACTTATACCAAAACTTGTTCCTATTCGGCCAGTTTTTTTACCACAACATGGTAGTACCATGACATGACACCATGCCAAGTTTCATGATTTTCAGGCGTGTTTTGGATTTACAAGAATTTTAAAACCAAGTTTCTCAATGTTCTCAGCCGAGCCACGATGCCTAGATGTTTGAATTTCATTCCCATTTCTTGCATGGGACCTAGAAATTCACCCGATGACACATGTGATTTTTCAACCAACTTTGGTGCACGGGAGCATGTGCTTGTAGTTCAAGTTTGAATTATGCACATTAGATGACCAGAAACTCAATTAATATATAAGAAGGCTAAACGAACACAGAATAATTGCAAAATTTAATAGGGCACTCGTGTAGTTCTATGTTGCCTCTCTAAAGAAACTCAAGGGGGCAGCGTATATCGTTTCACACTCAAAGGTGACATGTTCCCTCTCAGAACCACGAGCCTTCTTGAGAGAAGCTCCGGTTTGCAAGAAGCTTATACCAAAACTTGTTCCTATTCGGCCAAGTTTTTTACCACAGCATGGTAGTACCATGACATGACACCATGCCAAGTTTCTTGATTTTCAGGCCTGTTTTAGATTTACAGGAATTTTAAAACCAAGTTTCTCAATGTTCTCGGCCGAGCCATGATGCCCAGATGTTTGAATTTCATTCCCATTTCTTGCATGGGACCTAGAAATTCACCCGAGGACACACAAGTGATTTTTCAACCAACTTTGGTGCACGGGAGCATGTGCTTGTAATTCAAATTTGAATTATGCACATTAAATGACCAGAAACTCAATTAATGTATAAAAAGGCCAAACGAACCCGGAATAATTCCAAAATTTAACAGGGCACTCATATAATTCTATGTTTCCTCTGTAAAGAAAATCAGGGGGGAGGCAGCGTATATTGTTCCGCACACAAAGGTGACACGTTCCCTCTCGGAACCACGAGGCTTGTTAAGAGAATCTCCGGTTTTACAAGAAGCTTATACCAAAACTTGTCCCAATTCAGCCAAAAATTATACATATGAAAATAGGGTTTAGATTATCCCGAACATGTCGCCACCTAGACCAATGTACTCTGATTTGAATTCAACATAAAATGGACACAAATATTTGAATTGGAGATCGTATGTTACATGTAGTTCATAGTGAAATATGATTACTGCTATATGCATGTTTTTTGTCATCAAGATAATATTTAAATGATTGTATAACTTGACAACAATCGTATTCAAATAAGGAAAATTGATTCAAATTCAGTCGATATGGTAGACGACAATATATATGTTCATAGGGTGGAGTAAAATGTTCATATATGATGGAAGATCAAAATGTAGGACTACATCCATTATAAACCGCAAGGTCACCTAACGATATATTTGAATTCAACATAACGGGGATTCAAAAATTGAAATTCGAGATCCTGGCATTTGTAATCGTATAAAAAGGGACATGACTCTTTATTTTGGTGGGAATTGATTTGTTTTTTGTTGTTGTTGAGGGAAGTGCAAGTCGATTTGGTACTGTACAGGGTAATCTTGTTCTCCTGATTTTTTCATTTTTCTTGTAGTTTTATCAATGACATTTATAGCTTGGTAGTAAAAAAGGGGACATGACTCGCTTGTGTCTTGTAGGAATTGTTTTTTTGTACACGTTAAGTTTGTTCTGCTGAACAAGGAATCCACGCCTTGTTAACCCGAAATTTTCAAGCTCGGGCATCTTTTGCCTCATATGCTTTGAAACTCCTGCCTCTTCAACCCGCGCTGCGCCTTGTTATCCCGAAATTTTGGCGCGCGCAAAAACTCCCTCTTCATCCAAAATCGGTCCCGCAGCCCAGACACGTGAAATCCCCCTTCTACCCCTCAGCCGGAAATACCGGTTCGACCTCGCGGTGTCAAAACCGGTGGGGGTACGCTGGTAACTTACCCTACATTTAGGACAAGCGTGTCCCTAAGCCATGGCTCCCCCTACCTTCCACTTCATCCCCCCATTCGTACACCGAGGCCGCGAAAACCCACGAAACCCCACGCTCCTCGGTCGGCCTCCCACCGCCGCCCAGCCGGAGAATCTTCCCCGACGATGTCGTCTACCGCAACAGCTCGCCGTCCCACATCCTCCGCACCGAATGAGGATCCGTCGTCGATCTCGTCGTCCCGCCGGATCAGCCGCCCCGTCCTCCACCTCCAAGGAGCTGCCCCGATGTTTGCCTCGTCTATCGCGCCACCTCCATCCCCACAGCGTCGTCTTGACCTGCCCCACCGGAACTGCAGCACCCTCACCAATTCCTCCGATGAAGCTGAGGCCAACTCGCTGCCACCAAGGAGGTTCTGCACTCACCACTGCATTTTATCTTTTATTCGATCTCATGGGGCTGCTAGTGCTTGATACCGAGCAGCCATGGCGGGTCTCCGTCCATGGCGCCGTCGCCGGCCACTTCATCCATGGTGTCTCTCCCCCATGTCGTTGCTTCCTTGGCGACGACTTCTACACAGGCACTAGTAGCAGCTGCTCTGGCTCTCGCTTGCGCTTCTGCTGCTGCTGCTCCGGTTCTCGCTCGCGCTGCGGCTCTATTCTTGCTGTCGGTCGTGCTGCTGCACTGCTCTTGCTTTCGTTCGTGCTGCTGCTCTGCTCTGCTATTACTGTCAGTCACGTTGATGCTCCGCTCTTGCTCTCATTCCTGCTGCTGCTCTGCTCTTGCTCTTGCTCGCGCTGTTGCTGCTGCACGACCTCCGGCAGCTGCAGGAGTTGCTGCTTTAGCACTCGCTCGCGGTTCTACTGCACGACTTGCTCTCTGCTAGTGCGTTCCCTGCTCGAGCATCTGTCGATTTAGATCATTGCTTCTCTGCTACTAGTGCTCGAACACCCTAAACATATTTTGCAATGCTCTTCTACTAGTTCAATCAATTTCGACAGTAAAATTCCGTTTCCACTATAAAGTTCAGTTTCTTCAGTTAAGTTCAGAGTAAACAGTATATACAGCATCTGTGGGAGCGGCCATGGCGTGGCTGATTCGTTTTACATCTAGCACTTTGTGGTGATGTATTTTACATCATCTATTGCAGATGATATTAATGTCCCACTTCAGATTAACGTTGTCTGTCTTGTCCTGCTTCAGCCTCGCCACCGTACACCTCACCGGAGCTGCTCCAACGACGGAACCATCCATCACAGCGGAGCAGTACCCTCGGTGCCGTTTCCAGAGGCCTCAGATCTTCTTCGCCGCCTCCGATAGTCACACCAGCATCACCATCCTCCATGTCCAACCCAATGATGCTGAGGTCGACAAGGCTATGCCAAAGAGGTTGTACACTCGTTGCATCACTTTGTTACTCTGCATTCATGCGATCCCTCAGGGATCCTTTGCTATGGTACTACTATTCGTGCATTTGGTTAGCAGTGGAGCAAAGCAAAACTGGAGGATTTGTTTTCCTTTGGTGTCTCATTCAAAGAAAAAACGTAGGAATTTTAATATCCAGTTGGACGTCCTTTTCAAATTAATGTGCATGAAGAACATGACTAATTGCATTACTGGCATAATAAGATTCTTATTTTTTTCATTTTCACGTGGTTTGACTTTAATTTGACCATGTTTCTCCATTCCTGTGTTCTTCCAATTCATGTGAACCAAACACCCAGGTTCACAGAAATCCTATGTTTCCAAATGCTTTATTTTGCATGTGCATTCCTATCCTATTCCTGTGTTTTTCCTGTCCCTGCGTTTATAGAATCCTCCAATTCTAAGGAGCCCTAACAGATTTACTTCATTTTCAGATAGGTGTCAAAGAAAACTTTGTGTGTTATGTCCTGCTCCTGTTGTGCCGTCATCCACCCCACCTAAGGTGCACTATCGACAGAAGCATTCACTATAGCAGATATTCCCCCTGTAGACTTTCTTTCGCCACCTTAGATCATCTTCCCTGTTGCCGGTAGCCACGCCAACTGCATTACCATCATCGACTGAGTAGATGAACCTAAGGACTACACAGTTCCGGAAGAGAGGTCGCCGTTGTTCTTGTTTGCTTACGTTATACATCATTTATTGTTACCTGCTACTTTATCGTTCAAACTTGAGTTTTAAAATGCCCGTGGTTCTCATATCGAGGTAGCAACGAATAGTATCTGTCTACTATCTGGTTCATCAGGGGTCTTCTATCTGGTTCATGTAGGGTCGGCAACAAACAGTAGATGATCCATTGTCTATCTTTTTAAACTAAAGCTATAATCTACCTGTTATCATTAGTTTTGGATCTATCCTCTCGTTTAATACCATCAGTCTTGATTTCTGCATGCACCCCTTAGGCCTTACAAAATCTATCTAATTTTTTTATTATGCATGTCAGTTATTGTACACAATCATACTGAACATGTAGAGAAAAAGAGAAGATGGTTGGGTGGGAATATAATGTCATGCAGACGCCGCTCCATGGTGCGCGAAGTGAGCCTCCCCTCCCGCCATTCAAGATTGTATTTAGAGGAAGATAACTGTTTAGATGGGGATTCAGAGGGAGCTGACCACTCCCATTTACCACCTGAGGTGTTTGCTCTAACCTGGCATGCTGATGTTCCTCATATCATGCATATGGCGCCTCGCATTGCTTACATTATACATCTTATATGTCATCAGCTTAGTTTAGATTTGCTTTGTGTGAATGCCACCTGTTTGGTTTCTATATCATACTCCCACCGTTCCTAAATATTTGTCTTTTTTGAGATTTCAACAAGTGACTACATACGAAGCAAAATGAGTGAATCTACACTCTAAAATATGTCTATATACATCCGTATGTGGTAGTCCATTTGAAACCTCTAAAAAGACAAACATTTAGGAACGGAGGGAGTATATGGAAATTATGCAATGCCATCTTCTTTAGCCAGGCATCATGTACGTGAATCATGCAATGTCATCCTGTTTAGTCAGTTATCATATATGTGAATTGTATCATGCCATATTTTTTTATAATGCATTCCATTTGCCAACAATGTTTATACACTCATCTACTCTTCCTGTGCATCAGCCATTTGAGTCGGTCATGGGAAAATCTGGAGTGAAAACAAGGTCTTCAGAGCAGTCAGTGCTACCTGTCGATGCAGATTTCTTGTTGGTTACAGATACCTCCTCAGAGGAGGAGGATTCAGAGACAGATGACCAGTCGTATCCCCCCCCCCCCGAGGTGCATGCTCTAACTTGGCAGGGTTATATTGCTCATATCATGCATGTGGTGTCTTGCATTGCCATGCCATCTGCTTAGATTAGACATGCTTTGTGTGAATGCCTCCAGTTTGCTTTCTATATCAGACATGTGAATTATGCAATGTCATGTTTTTCAGCCAATTATCATATATGTGAATTATGCACCGCCATGTAGGCAGGCATCATATATGCGAATTATCTCATGCCATCTTTTTTTCATTACGTATTCCATTTGTCGACAATCTGTGTATATTGAACTACTCTTCATGTGCATCAGCCATTTGAGCCGGTTATGGAAAAACCAGGAGTGAAAACAAGGTCTTCAGAGCAGGCAATGGTACCTGTTGAAGCATATACCTCGATGGTTACACGGAGCTCCTCAGAGGAGGATTCAAAGACAGATGACCAGTCCTATATCCCACCTGAGGTCTATGCTCAAATTGCAATGTTTATATTTCTCATATCATGCATATGGTGTCTTGCATTGCTTAGTTTAGACATCATATGCACAATATTGAATTCCATCTGCTTAGTTTAGAGATCATACATGCGAGTGCCAGCTGCTTAGTATACGAATCAATTATGTCAATTATATCATGCCATCATGTATACTTACACAACATTTATGTGAATTATTTCATCCCAACCTATTTTAGAAAGACATCATATAGTTTTGTCATGTCATCCTGTTTAGATACTCATCATATGTTGAATTATGCCATTATATCCTGTTAAGTTATCCATCATATATCTGAAACCGTGTCATGCTATCCTGTTTAGTTAGGCATCATATATGTGAAATTGTGTCATGTTGTCATGTTTGGTTAGACACCATATATGTGAATTACCACATCTGTCTATCATACAATGTCTGTACGTTCAATTTCTTTTCTTGTTTATCAGCCATTTGAATTGGAGAGGGTGATGGCAGTATCTAAGGGAGCAAAAACCCGTTCATCACAAAAGATAGTGCTACCCGTCGATGCAGATAGAACCATGGTTGTACTGGTCCACAAACTAGCCCCACCACACATAATTGAGACTCTTCCAGATTGCACACTTACACCGTTGGCAGAGAACCAGCTACAAGCCATCTAACCCCAATTCCAACGGATAGTAACCCACTTCTAGTTGACAAAGCACCATGTCCACCACAGAGTACCCCCACACGAGCAGTTTGTAATGCAACTACAGTGCCCAAAGCACGAAGACCACCACAGCGAACCCAAAATCCACGTTTAAAGAAGAAGAGAAATTGTTCTCAGGTCAGATTCCGTAGCTATGGTCCATACTCCTTTGTTGTTGCATCACTGTATGTACTCATACCAACTACTTCCGAATTTGAAGGATCCAATTGAAACTCCAATGGTGCAACAGGTATGTTTTAAACCTATTTCTTTAACTGGATTGTTGTTCTAACTTCTTGCTCTATGTTGATTTCAGTTTCAGTTGTATAAACAGTTATGTTCTCATGTGCTGCACATTACAAGTGTTGCCAATGCTGTGTAGTTTCTCACACTTATATTCTGTCTATCCTGCTGTGTCTTAAAAATATATGAGTTGAACTGTGTCTCTATCTTGATTTGGCAACATAAACTAGAATGATATGGATAATACGGTGACCATTGTACATAGATATATGTTTGTTTCATGCTATTATCCTGTCCACCTTACTACTGAACCGGTTTACCAAAATGAGTCTCGTATACTACATGCTAAACCTGTGATGTGTCTTCTTGTTTCTCTTGTAGTATGCGAATATAATATTGGAGAAGAGCACCCCACTATGCAATTGTAGAGAAAGTAATGCAGATAAGGTTCAAGATAGTGACACAGCCCTGTCGGTCTCCAAGATAGGTGATAAAAACGATCTTGTAGACAGTGAGAAAACCCCACAGTCCTGCGTTGATGTAGTGTTCGAGTTACTGACCAGTACTGTTGGCACAAGCTCTTCGAACTCGCTGCCTGAATCACTTCGGCTTCTTCAGTCTCAGCTACAAGCTGAAAGGCATCAGTCATCTGTGCTGCGGCAAGAAGCCGAAGGAGTGAGAAAGTCCCTGCAGAATTCAGATGCATACTTTCTTGTGCAAAAGCAAGTGCTGGAGGATTTAAGCGCCAAACAAGAGAAAGTTAATAAGCTTGCTAAGCATCTTGCCAGCATTATGCGTACCCAGGATATTATTTCTTGAGCTCTTCTGGAGTCGTTTCAGTTCTGGACTTGTTTTGCTGCGGCATTTTTTGCACTGGTCGCCAACTTTGACAACCAGTGTATATGCTATGCTGCTTTGTGCCCTATATTTGCACTAGTGGTGAACTTCGATGCCCAGTGGATGTAATATGTGTAATAGCCATGATAGCCTAGCGTAAGTTGCTTGCTTTATTTCCTTGTTGTCTTGTTAACTTGTTTGCTTGTAGCCAGTGCAGTTCTTTTTCCGCGGTTTGCTAGTGGCCGCAATAACCTATTTTTTTAAACTAGGCCACAATAACCATGGGCTACATATTTACTGTCCTTACCATGGGCCTCCTACGGGTCGTAGAAACAATGGGCCTTACAAGGGCCGTAGAAACAATGGGCCTTCTACGGTCCGTAGCATCAATGTGCCTTCTACGAGTCATATGATCGATCGCCCAAACATGGGCCAACAACGGACCGCATTATGGGCCTTGAACGGGCTAGAGTTGGAAACGTCCGTTCATGGGCCGACCATAACAGGCCGTCGTTAATCGTCTGTATTTGATGATGCTATGAAAATGTCCTAATGGATTAACGGGCCACAAACGGGCCGACTGTAACCACAGGCTGAATTTGGCCCACAATCAGGAAAGGTCAGTAACAGGCCGTAAGTAACCGAATGCTGGAAATGAGCCCAAGAAGAAATGGGCCCTGAGAAGGCCGAAAGATAACATGGGCTTGAAAGGGCCCAATGAAATATTGGGCCGTTAATGGGTATAAAGTGATATACTGTTCATTACGGGCAGTTTCACCACGGGTCGTTAATGGTCCAAGAGTTACAAAGTGCCTCATATGTGCCGAAAGACATCATGGGCCAGACATGGGCCAGAAGTTACAACGTGCTGGAATCATATTGGACGGCCCAGATGTCACTCTGGGCCTAATTCTGATAGGCAGTACCGAGCCTTGGGTTAGCGGGCTATAAATGGGCTATGTGCGAACAGGCCGTTAACATGCTTTCCGTGGGCTGGCCTGCTATCTTTTGACCAAGTCAAACGGGTCGGCCTTTTCAGCGGAATGGGCCTCTGTTGGGCCGTGCCAGGTGTCGACGTATCGTAGGCGCCTCGTGTCCAATGAGTGGATGACATCTGTCCCAACGATGAGCCGACACGTGTTTCCTTCGGCCAATGAGAACTTTACACATGGAAAATCTCCATTGGCCCGGGCTGTTAACGGGTTATCGGATCCAAAACCAGACCTGAGAGCTTAACGGCGACCCGTTATGGTGGATGCCACATGTCTGTCACCCTTGACGAAAGCACTTCTATGACGCGCGATTTATCGTCATGGAGGTGGACACTTCCGTGATGATAATTTTGGTAATGTCATGGAACACTTCTACGACAGCAAAGGTATGACTATCTTGATTCTGTCGTAAAATCATCATGGATGTACATGCATGACAGAAGACGTGACCTACTATGACAAACACGTATCATCACCGAAGTGTATTTTTTTGTAGTGTAGGAGATCACTGTTATCATGGTTTATGTAACATAGGTGCTAGTGTGAGTGCTATTCCTTACACCTGATATCAAGAAATTATGAATGACATAGCACATGCAGATATAGAAGACACAGTTGTTACTATTAAAGTTGCTAATAGAGACACCATATCTCCAATTGGGATTGTTAGAGATGTTGAAGTCTTGTGTGGGAAAATAAAATACCCTACTGATTTCCTTGTTCTTGGTTCCCCACAAGATGACTTTTGTCCCATTATCTTTGGTAGACCCTTCTTGAACACCGTTAATACTAAGATAGATTGAGAGAAACAAACTGTCAGTGTTAGTTTTGGTGATGAGTCTCATGAGTTTAATTTTTCCAAGTTTAGTAGAAAGCTTCATGAAAAAGAATTGCCTAGTAAGGATGAATTAATTGTTCTTGCTTCTATTGCTATACCACCTACTGATCCTTTAGAACAATATTTGCTAGACCATGAAAATGATTTACATATGCACGAAAAGAAATGAAATAGATAAGATTTTCTTTGAACAACGTCCTCTACTTAAACACAATTTTCCTATTGAAACTCTAGGAGGTCCTCCTCCACATAAAGGTGATCCTGTGTTTGAAATAAAACAATTGCCAGACACTTTGAAATATGCTTATCTTGATGAAAAGGAGATATATCTTGTTATTATTAGTGCTAACCTTTCAGAACATGAAGAAGAAAGATTATTGAAAGTTCTAAGGAAGCACCGAGCTGCTATTGGATATACTCTTGATGATTTAAAGGGCATTAGACCCACTCTATGTCAGCACAAAATTAATATGGAACCTGATGCTAATCCCGTTGTTGATCACGAACGTCGGTTAAATCCGAAGATGAAAGAAGTGGTAAGAATGGAAATATTAAAACTTCTGGAAACAGGTATAATCTATCGTATAGCTGATAGTAGATGGGTAAGTCCTGTTCATTGTGTTCCTAAGAAAGGAGGTATAACTGTTGTTCCTAATGATAAGAATGAACTTATTCCACAAAGAATTGTTACAGGCTATAGAATGGTAATTGATTTTAGAAAATTAAACAAAGCAACTAGAAAAGATAATTACCCTTTGCCTTTTATCGATCAAATGCTTGAAAGATTGTCTAAGCACACACACTTTTGCTTCCTTGATGGATATTCTGGCTTTTCACAAATACCTGTTTCTCAACCTGATCAAGAAAAGACCACTTTTACTTGTCCCTTTGGAACCTATGCTTATAGACGTATGCCTTTTGGTTTACGTAATGCACCTGATACCTTTCAAAGATGTATGACTGCTATATTCTCTGACTTCTGTGAAAAGATTGTTGAGGTTTTCATTGATGACTTTTCTGTTTATGGGAAGTCTTTTGATGATTGTTTAAGCAATCTTGAGCGAGTTTTGCAGAGATCTGAACAAACAAATCTTGGATTGGATTGGATTGGATTGGGAGAAGTGCCACTTTATGGTTAATGAAGGCATTGTCTTGGGTCATAAAATTTCTGAAAGAGGTATTGAACTGGACCAAGGTAAGGTTGATGCAATTGAGAAAATGCCGTGTCCTAAAGATATAAAAGGTATTCGTAGTTTCCTAGGTCATGCTGGTTTCTATAGGAGATTCATCAAAGACTTCTCTAAAATTTCTAGGCCTCTCACTAGTCTCTTGCAAAAGGATATTCCTTTTGGTTTTGATGATGATTGTTTAGAAGCCTTTGAAACACTCAAGAAAGCCTTAATATCTACACCTATTGTTCAACCACCTGATTGGAACTTGCCTTTTGAAATTATGTGTGATGCTAGTGATTACGTTGTTGGTGCTGTTCTAGGACAAAGAGTTGACAAGAAACTGAATGTTATTCATTATGCTAGTAAAACTCTAGACAGTGCTCAAAGAAACTATGGTACTACTGAAAAAGAATTCTTAGGATTGGTGTTTGGTTGTGATAAATTTAGACCTTATATTGTTGATTCCAAAGTAACTGTTCACACAGACCATGTTGTTATTAAATATCTTATGGAAAAGAAAGATTCCAAACCTAGACTTATTCGATGGGTTCTCTTGTTACAAGAATTTGATTTACATATCATTGACAGAAAGGAGCTGAGAACCCCGTAGCTGATAATTTGTCTAGGCTTGAAAATGTGCTTGGGACCCACTACCCATTGATGATAGTTTTCCTTATGAGCAGTTAGCTGCAATAAATGTTTCTCATAGTACTCCTTGGTATGCCGATTATTCTAATTACATTGTTGCTAAATATTTACCACCTAGCTTTACATACCAACAAAAGAAAAGATTCTTCAATGATTTAAGACATTACTTTTGGGATGACCCATATCTCTATAAAGAAGGAGTAGATGGTATTATTAGACTTTGTGTACCTGAGCATGAACCGGGACAAATCCTACAGAAATGTCACTCCGAAGCTTATGGAGGGCATCATGCTGGAGATAGAACTGCTCATAAGGTATTGCAGTCTGGATTTTATTGGCCTACTCTCTTCAAGGATGCCCGTAAGTTCGTCGTATCTTGTGATGAATGTCAAAGAATAGGTAATATCGGTAAGCGTCAAGAAATGCCTATGAATTATTCACTTGCTGTTGAACCATTTGATGTTTGGGAATTTGATTACATGGGACCTTTTCCTTCCTCCAATGGGTATACACATATTTTCGTTGCTGTTGATTATGTTACTAAATGGGTAGAAGCTATTCCAACCAGTAGTGCTGATCACAACACCTCTATTAAAATGCTTAAGGAAGTTATTTTCCCAAGGTTTGGAGTCCCTAGATATTTAATGACTGATGGTGGTTCACATTTTATTCATGGTGCTTTCTTTCAAATGCTTGCCAAGTATGATGTTAACCATAGAATTGCATCACCTTACCAACCTCGGTCAAGTGGTCAAGTTGAACTTAGCAATAGAGAAATAAAATTCATTTTGCAAAAGACTGTTAATAGGTCCAGGAAGAATTGGTCTAAGAAATTAGATGATGCTCTTTGGGCATATAGAACAACATATAAAAAATCATATGGGTATGTCTCCATATAAATGATTTATGGAAAAGCTTGTCATTTGCCTCTTGAGTTAGAACATAAAGCATATTGGTTAGTCAAAGAGCTCAACTATGATTTCAAACTTGCTGGTGAAAAGAGGTTGTTTGATATTAGCTCTCTAGACGAATAGAGAACCCAAGCTTATGAAAATGCATAATTATTCAAAGAAAAAGTTAAAAGATGGCATGACAAAAGAATCCAAAAGCGTGAGTTTAAAGTTGGAGAATATGTTCTTTTGTACAACTCTCGTTTCAGATTCTTTGCAGGAAAACTCCTCTCAAAATGGGAAGGCCCATATGTCATCGAGGAGGTTTATCGGTCTGGAGCCATCAAAATAAATAATCCCGAAGGTACTAGCCCGAAGGTTGTCAATGGGAAGCGAATAAAACATATATCTCAGGTACGCCCATTAACATTGAAAGTAATATTATCCAAACTTTAACACTGGAAGAACACATAAAAGAGTCCTTCCGGAACACTCCAGAATCATGAAAATAAGGAGGTACATGATACGTTAAGTAAACGGACTCTGAAAAATCCGCAAAAATATTTTTTATCAGTTTTGGAATATTTAAGAATTTGGAAATAAAGAAACTTCCAGGAAGCGTCCCGTTGTGGGCACAAGACACCAGGGCACGCTAGGCTTGCCTGGCGCGCCGAGGTGGGTTGTGCCCACCTGGGACACCTTCCGTACTCTTTTTTTCTTCTGTATGCTTGTCCTCCAAGATAAAGAAAATCTATATATACTTCCCGAACCTGTGAATCACCTATCACGAAGAACTCCTCTGTTCTCTTTTTCCTTGCTGTTTTCTGTCAGATCCAATCTACCATGGCCTCTTCAAGCTCCACCACAGATAAGTTTTTCAAGAACGTCATCAACCCATATCTGCGGGAGGTGGTGCAGGACCCTCAAACCATCCAGATGCATGAGGGGGTGCTGTACATCCGCGATGAGCAAGGTCCCAAGGGCACGGGAACCATGGAGGCTAGGCATGAAGCCATGGAGCAGGAAGTCTTCCGGTGCAAGGGGATGGTGGAGCGTGGGCTCAATGCCAATCACCTCATGATAACGGATCTTTCCCGTGATCTCAAAGTGGATGGCAAGTCCATGAAGGACATCGTCTTCACTCTCAACGAGCAAATCAACTTCCTCCAAAGCCAGATCTACGATCTCCAAAACCAAGTCTTTGAATATGAGGCGAGGTTTAAAGGTATGAGTTTGGCTGCTAGTTGCAGGACCCGTGAGACTCACTCTTCATCTTATGATGGTGGACCACTGCCATGGAAATCCGAGGACAAGATCTCTTCTTCATCACCACCATCATCTTCTTCACCACCAAAGGAAAACTGAGTATCAGGTATGGGCACTCCCCTTGGCTTCCGCCAAGCTTGGGGGAGGTGCCCCGGTATCGTATCATCCCACTATCCTTTTTTGCCTTTACTTATTTTAAGTTCGATCTTTTGCACTAGATGAATAAAAGTTAGTTCGACCATTTCTTCTTTAAGAGTTTGCTTAGTGATCTATCCTTGTAATCGTGTGCAAGTTATATAATAAAGTTTAGTTTGAGTTTTTGCTTTCTTTACTTTCATGTTGCAAATAAAGAAGTAAAAAGAGAAAGGAAATAAATCAATAAGATCATATACTAATCCTATGGTAGGTGATGGCACCACATAAGGAAAAGTATAAGTAGAAAATTTTATTAGAGATTGACAAACATAGTATTAGTCAATGATACAACTCATGAAAGAAATAATAAGGGAAGAGAAGATTCACATATAAATACACTATCCTAGAAATCTTTTGTGATTGTGAGCGCTCATCAAAATATTATATGCCAAAATTGTTGACGTTGGACAAGGAAGACAACTTAATGGTTTATGTTTGTTTATATTCACATAGAAGTCATATTGTCATAGATCCTTCAACATGTGGTGCTTGCCCCTATCTTTGCTAGCCAAAAATTCTGCACTAAGTAGAGATACTACTTGTGCATCCAAAAACCCTTAAATCCAAATCTTATTTTCAAGTGTCCACCATACCTACCTAGGGATTGAGCAAGATCGCTCAAGTAAGTTGTCATCGGTGCAAAAAGGCAATAAAAATTGCTTCTAAAAATGTGAGATCATTTAGTGTAAGATAAAATTGAGCGTTGCACGAACTTGTGATGGTGAAGAATAAAAGCGACAGACTGCATAATAAAGGTCACTATCACAAGGGGCAATGCAACGTGACATTCTTTTGCACTAAGGGGTCGATCATACAAACAAATAAGCGCATGGCAACCTCTGCTTCCCTCTGCGAAGGGCCTATCTTTTAATTTTATGTATTTACTGTTATGCAAAGAGTCAAAGTTTTCCTTCTAGTCCTTTTTATTTTTCTTCTATGGCAAGCATCATGTGGTGAGGAAAGATCTAGGCACATATGTCCAGTTGAATATAGATAGCATGAGTTATTATTGTTGACATCACCCTTGAGGTGAGTATGTTGGGAGGCGAAACCATAAGCCCCTATCTTTCTATGTGTCCGGTTGAAACGTTTTGCTCATGTGTACGTGGTGAGTGTTAGCAATCATAGAATACTATATGATGGTTGAGTATGTGGACTTGCCTTTTCGTCTTGGGCTGGCCGGAGACGCAGCTGCATGACATTCTTTGGGCCGTCCATGATGGAAAAAACCATGGTAGAAGGGAGGGCGAGGAAAATATCGGTTAGTTCCCAGTTACGATGGGTGGTCGGGGCTGAGCGATGCGCGTTTCTCTCGTACGTACGCGCGTGTGTGTGAGGCGTTGCGCTCTAACTAAACCCGAGCGAGGCGTTGGGCTCTAACTGAACCCGAGCGATTGCACTAGCTATGTTACTGAACCCCGATCGATCCCTTGCTATTAACTGAACCGGAGTGATTCCTTTGCAACTGCTACTAACTGAAGCCGATCGATGCTGCCTCTGGATGAACAGTGAGCGTTGTTGGGGGGGGGTCGGATGAACAGTTCCCGGTGGGGGGTTGGATGAACAGGACCCCGTGGTAGTAGAGGCCGTTGCCGCTGGATGAACAGTCCTGATCGATCGAGTCGGTGGATGAACAGGACCCCGTGGAGGGCTGGATGAAAAGGACCCCGTGGAGGCTGGTTGAACAGTAGCCGGTGGAGGGCTGGTTGAACAGTAGCCGGTGGAGGGCTGGATGAACAGTAGCTCGTGGAGGGGTGGTTGAACAGGACCCCGTGGAGAGGGCTGGTTGAATAGTAGCCGGTGGAGGAGCGGTGGAGGCTGGATGAACAGGAGCCCGTGGATGAACATTTGCAGGTGGAGGCTGGAGGAGGTCGACGGTGGATGAACAGGATTCCGTGGAGGCAGTCGACGGTGGATGAACAGTAGCCCGTGGAGGCAGTCGATGGTGGAGATGAACAGGACCCCCGTTTCTACCGTAGCGCTCCAACACAAGTCCGTTTCCTCCGTTTTGTGGTACGCCACACCCCTTCCGATCAACAGGACCCCGTTTCGACCGTAGGTGGTCTGTTTCCTCCGTTTTGCGGTACGCCAGACCCCTCCTGATGAGCAGGATCCCGTTTCCACCGTGGTCGGTCGAACACAAGGCCGTTTCCTCCGTTCTGCGGTACACCAGGCCTCGTTTCCATCGGCTGTTCCGTACAAGCCGGTTGGCTCCCGATGAATAGCACGCGTTCTGTTGCCTCCCGATGAACACGACGCATTCCGTTGCCTCCCCATGAACACGACGACGACGCAGTTTCTCCATTCCGACCCAGCCATGTACACGAGCCCTGGCCGTACGTATGCGCGAGTAGACGTTCGAGACCCCGCCCATATGTACGTACGTGGCCGTATTTACTTTCTTGCACCCTGGCCGCTGTACGTATGTGTACATGCTACGTGCGCGCCTCTACTATGACACGTGCCCTTCCTTACACGGCCACGGTTCAGCGCTGCAGCCTGCAGACAGACCGATCATATGTACGTATACGTTCACGACCAGAATGACAATGCTACGTATGCTTCGACCGGGTGGGTCCCGACTGTCAGGCACTTCCTTGCATGCGAAGATGTAGCTGGTGGGTCCCAGCAGTTAGGGGGCGAATCAATTTTTTTTGCCCGTAATATGGACGCACTTCCTTGCGTGCGAAGATGTAGCTGCTGGGTCCCATCAGTCAGGGGGAAACATTTTTTCGTGAAATACGGTGGCCCGTCTGGTGGGTCCCTGCTGTCAGGTGGAGGAATAATTATTTTCCGCGTAATAAGGAGGCACTTCCTTGCTGCGGCCGTGGACCCAGATGTCAGCCTCTCCACGTACAGTACTCTTCCGATGGAAGTCGGTCGTTGACCACATTGACCACGCCGCGCCGAGAGCACCAAGGCAGTGGACAATGGCGAGGCCTAGGAAGGGGACGACGTGGAGACGGGGAAGACGCGGAACCGGGGAAGACGTGGCAGTGGATGCCTATGCGGAGAGGAGTACAAGGGTTCACTGGTTCGGCTACGGTGTGAGGATGTCGTCGCCGCAGGGCCTGGCCAGTGGTGGGAGTGGTAGGGGGCGGTGAGGCCTCCATGGCAGCACAGCCGGCCACGAGAGGCAGGAGCAGGCGGCAGGACCGGCGCTGCTTTGGGCGGCTGGAGCAAGAAGATCGGAGGTTGAAGAATCACGACGGCCGTTGGATGGACATTGTATGGTCACTGCAGTTAGAATCGTTTATATGGACTAAGTTAACAAAGCCCTTGGTACGCGACAACTTAGTAGGCCCACAGGTCAGCCTCAGAAATGGTGCGCCCCAGATGTCAGGGGGAGGAATCATTTTTTGGGCGGCTGAAGCTAGAATATCCGAGATTGAAGAAGAAGCACGACGGACATCCAACGGACACTGCTGCTAGAACCGTGTGTTGACTATAAGTTGACAAAGCCTTGCATACGCATCAACTTAGTAGGCCCACAAGTGTGTGGCAAAGAACTTATAGCCCATTTGCGATTTGTAAGAATGTACAACCCATTTTTTAATTCTAATGGAATTTACTACAGCCCATCTACAGTTTGTTAAAAGTACATCCCATTTTCTAGCTAGGAGAACGATTAATAATTTCAACCAACCATTCAAAACAGAATTCAACAAAATTTCCCACATTTTGATAGGATCCTAAATATTTTTTTCCCGAAATTTCTAGTAAGATTAAATACAATTTCAATATAAATTTGTACTCCCTCCGTTCCTTGATATAAGGTGTACATATTTTTGAGAAAAAATCCGAAATATAAGGTGTATTACGTTGGACCACTCCTTTGGATTATTTTTTTAGGGATTTGATTACATTTTCTTATACCAGGCAAGCTCCTCTATTTACTCATGTCAATTAGTCAGGTGTAATCTCGCCCAAAACTTGTGAAATTTTCCCTCCACGTGTGTTCTTTAATTTCTGTGCCAAAAATTATACACCCTATATTTAGGAACACAAGGAGTTTTACGTAAAAATCCAACGAAACATTGCGCGCGCAACAATTAATGTAATTAAAATTTTCAAAATCCAAAAGTAATATTTTATAAACTAATTACGTGTTTGGTGCATTTTTTTTATAGTTACTGCCCAGTTTTTATAATTACATCCCATTTATTATTTCTTAAAGCCCATTTTCTTGTTAAGCCTAATGCATCCCTCCTAGGAAAGATTTGCAGCCCAGCGGGGCGGGGAATAACAAGTTGACCCGGATTATGTACAACTGTCGGCCCAGTGCATTGCTGATGTTGAAAAAAGGCCTGTGTAGTACAGTACAACCTTACATGGCTACTCAGCCCACATTCAGCGACGCCGGAAAGGCCCAAACAAGGCTTCTGTACAACTTTTTGAAGTCACTGAGCTCAATTAATAACTTAAGAAAAAAGTTAGAGTACAGTGGAACCTAATTAAAAGTTGTCACAAGCGAAGAAATAATTCAACGGGTCCCACTTGTGCGTGTGTGTGTGTGTGTTTGTGTGTGTGTGTGTGAGAGAGAGACCCATCGGTCGATGCTCATAAATACATCTTTCAGCCATATGCATTGATGATGCTCAGTAAAAACTTATATAGTTGACACAATCATATAGAACATCATAGCACACTGAACTTGCATACAAAAATTTCACGCAGGCGGCACAATCAGGGTGGAAGCACTGGATCGCTATGGGTAGGGCTATGTTGAAACCAACGAACTTGTACATAACGGTTCATCGTCTTTATCAATGACAGGGAAATATCTTGAATGTTGTGCAAAGAAAACACACAGAAAACACAATATATAAGTTCTGCTAGAACATTAAGTTGACGTCCAGCCCTTTCTAAAAAAAGTTCAGGTAAAAAAATAGAACGGGTCACAATCAAATGTACTGGCACATCAGTGCTTCACACCCATAGCTCAGATTTAACTAGTACAGTGTCTAACAAGATTCAGTTGTTACCTCAAATTAGAGCACATCCAGGCAGCCAGCCCTGCCTCTTCTCCCAAAGAAGCAGTGGCCTCCGCCGCGCGATGGAGTAGGCCCTGTGTCATCCATCATTCCGAGCAACACGGGGAAAGTCTGAAATTGACTCCCATAATGGACGTCGTCGACGGACCCAGGCACCAGCGGTGGCGGCAGCACTTCGATTGATGGATTGACCACTTCTTCGACATGTACGAACACTCGATACAGGTACATCCCTAACGTGGTCCGTGGCGGCCTTGGTGGCGACGAATAGTACAACCCCGGTTCCTGCACTGGTATCTCAACACCAATCACCTTCGGTATGGTGGACGGCTTCTTCATCCATGCCATAACCGTCAAAGCCCAGCTATCTGGAGGAACAAACATACTTACGAGCTCACCCCCAAGGTCGTTGATAAGCTCATTCATAGACTCACAGTTCCAAGCACGTCGAGGCATGTCGTGGAAGGTAAGCTTTGTTAAAAACTCAAGCTTAGAGGGCACCGAGCCCCATCCTGGGTGCCATCGATCAAAGCTCACCAGCGTGCCATCGCAGAACAAACGCTGGGAAGATTCGAACACACGACTGCAGTCGAAAGTTGTCCGGAACCTGACGAAGAAATCAGCCGGTGGCGGACAAACTTCGACGAGCAAGTCACTTATTTGGATGCTGTGCGCAATGCCAAGAGCTTTGACAAGGTCGTCTGGCGAGACGGGAGGCCGGTCGCCATTGATGGTTACCATCAGCACTTTGCCAGCAAACTGGTCATCAAGTGTCGCCATGCCACTATTGAGTGACAGCACGCAGCGCCCGAAGGGAGGACGGACCTCAGGATCGCCGGCTCGGAGATCCGTGTTGACCAGCGACATGATAGTCCGCTTGAGTACGGGGAGTACAGGAGGGGGATTTGGGGGAACTGGAGTAGGAATCGAGATTCCAGAGGTGGGGGGGGCAGGAGATTGGGGATGAAAAGGTAGCATGAATTTCAAACACGCGCCAATATGCTCTCGGCGCGCAAGGGCATGAAAACACCGGCGGCGCCCACATGTCGGCCTACGAGTCCCTATTCTTTCTTTTTTTGAGAGCCCGGCCTCTTTTTTTAGGATATTTAGAGAGCCCGGCCTGAGTGTCATAATTGACCTATTTGGAATTGCGTTACTACTCGGCCCATATTCAACGACACCTCACTGGCCCAAACAAGTGTTCATCATTGAAAAGACACTAAGCTTAAATTATAACTTGAAAAAAGGCGATATACTCTGAACACTGGAGAACTGTGATGCCCTCATTTAGCCCACCAGCAGTTCGAGACAATAAACAGTTCAAAACAACGATATATACAACATTCAAACACTGACTAGTGACTACTACTGGCATAAACAGCAAGACATGATAGTTCATAAGAAGTCTTGCTACACCACCAAAACACACCCATTTGCAGCACTCAGACTCTCATGATCCAGACGAGAATGACATTCTAAATAGAGGCAACTATTACATAGTAAGAGTGATATAGACGAGGTGACCAAATGACAAGGAATATGCATAACAAGATAGAGAACTACCCATCTAGAACAAGCAGCAATGACAACAAGTCATTCGAAGAGGGATGCTCCAACACCATCATAATTTGCAGCCCCGGTTCAGCCACCAGTGATTCAGATACACCAGTACTCCACCCTTACGACACAACAGCCGAATTACCTATCAACCTGAAGGCTTGAACCACATCATTGCCTGTCGGACTTGACACATCCAAGGATCAAAGTTAATCCAGATGCCTCTGTCATTCTCACCTTCTTTTGGCTGCAGGCTGTATCGTTGACAATCAGGGGAATTTGCTCCCGAACTCCTAGGTCTTGCCGTGTAGACACAGTTTTCCATAGCAAACAGAGCCTCTCTTCCATCAAGGTCCTTGCCAACGGTGATCTCCTGGTTAATCGGATAATTGAGTCCGAGAAACAGAGAGTGTGAACCAAGGCTGTTTACCCGCCTCCAACTCAAAAATCCTGAAGGCCCCAACAAGCTGGTATCCTGTTCATAGACGTAATAGCCACTGTCCGGATACTCACGTATTTCACGGTGCTTGCATACAGTGGGGTTTTTTCAATATAACTTTTCCGGCTCATGTGTCCGAATGATCATCAGTCTTTTGTCATTCTCTGATTGAGCAAGGAACCAGTTGTGCTTCCCTGTTTTTGGCAAAGGTGGTGTGATTACACAGGGCAGTAACTATAGGGACATTGCATCATATCAAAAAGGACAGGCAGTGTTTATGTAAGATCGGCATTGTTCAGAGTATGAGCAGGATAATGCAAGAAACAGCATTGGTCTATGTCCCTGTTGGAACTGGGAGGAAAATACAGGGAAATGTATACTGAGTTCTAAAATATAGAAGTGCCATGCATGGTTATACTCATGTTATCTCACAATCAATTCTTCACAGGAAACTACCATGTCATGCATGTTATGTAATCATGTTCTGTCCTCACAAACAAATTCTTCAAGGAAACTAACAGACCATGCATTGTTACATACTCATGTTCTGTGGGCAAATTTTTTGTCAGCATATTATTCTAGCTATTGATTGCTGAAGGGCGAACATAGGTATGTACACATGGTAAGCACTACAGGATTTCACTACTTCCAAATATAGAGTTCTCCATATGCACATTTACTTCCCTAATGTATGGTTAGATGAAACCAACAGTGTGATGCATGTTTCTACATCATGAAAATGAGGAAACTAACATGGCCATTGATACACACTCATATTTAGAAGTATATAGATTACTATAAAATAAGGAGAATATCAATATCTTCCTAACAGTTTGATTATTCAGGGGTACAAATTGGCTGTAATGACATGGTCACAATCGCATGAATTAACTCATTCCAAATATAGCTTATTTACGGCGTCTCTAATACATTGCCATAGTTCTACTCAAATTCTGCTCAAATAGGGATATATCAATCATCACAAAAAGTTCAAACAGTGTCATGGCGTCATCATTAACATCAGACGGAAACAACTTACACGCGTCGTCACAGCAATACGTGGTGCCATCTGCTTTGTCGATCGCGTAGATGATGCCATTGTGTTCAATAGCATCACAGAAGTGTGTATCATCTTTGACGACGATCCACTGCGAGCTAAGCTGTCTCCAGCTAAATAAGGCACCGGCGGAAAGATAGGTGAGTCCCTTGTCGAACAAGGCAATTAGCTTGAAGTCTGCCTAATCCGCATGTCGTGTGGGCACTTGGTAGATTACAACCTTCTGCAAAAAAAGGTGCGTCTAACTGACGACGTAATGTAGATGACTTGGACCGCGACGGTAAAACTCTATATCATCGAGCGGAGGAAGGATAATCTCATGGGAGGTCTGGAAGTTCACGAGCACCAACTTTCTCCCGTCTTCTCTTACGGCAGCCATCCAGTGGGAGTTCATGCCGACCCAGTACATACCTGCAAGAAGTTTCGAGCAATGGTGATCAGATCGAAATCGAGGGAAATGATTGTAACAACCCAAAAATTTGACCTTGTTTTATTAATTAAAATTTTGCCAGGAAATTAAATTTTATTTTTCTGGATTTCTCCTTTGATTTCAGAACCCCTCTTCTCTTTAATATTGTAGGTTTTTACCTCAAGTGGAAACTTTCCAAAAATATTTTTGGACTTGTATGCCCTCTTTATAAAAACAATTCTTTATCAGTGGATTTTATCTGCATAATTATTTTTCATGAACTTTATTCTTTTAAAATGATCTTTCATAAATTTGGAGCCCCTTTTTGCACTGCAACCATTTGATAAATGATTTTAAAAATTTCACCAAAATTTGGGGATGTCATGTGAGGTTTCCACTTCACTTTTATGCAAAAACATCTTTTGGTTATTGGAGATTTTGAGCTCCACATCAATTTTTCAAATCTGGTCCAGTAGGTATTTTGCACTACAACCCATTTAAATATTGTTCTAAAAATTCTTCCATGTGTTTGGGGATGTCAGGAGATGCATATAATGCAACTTCATGCAAAAACCCAGTGATGTTCTTTGTATATTTGAGTGTATCAACCTCATCTTCATTCTAGTCCAGTTTGGAGATTTGTACTGCAACCCCATTTTATTTTGCTCTAGTGCCCTTGAGCCTTTTTCCTACTTATAGTCCTCCCTACCAAACTCTTAAGTCCAGGAGTTTGGACCCATTGGAGTATTTTTGGTGCATGCAATGATAGCCTTTAGTTTCCGCCCACAACTGGTTTTCTCCAAATCTTACACTATCTAGTTTCTGTTTTTGCCAAGCTCACCTTACCACCTTCTTTAGCTCCTAAAGAGACTAGGATCTGGAGAGTTTGGCCACCCCAAGAATTGCCTAGTTGCCCATGGCATTCTGTCAAACACCCTGTGTGCAGGAATAGTTTTGGCATGTCTCCTAGCTTGCATTGTGGGCTTGAGCCCCTGACCTATCCAACATGTCCACTAGCCTCCTAGCTGTCCCTAACCCTGGCCTGTTAGCTACCAGCCTCACCCAAGCTCTCTAGAGCACGCTGGCATTTCGTCGAACACCTGCCGTGCGTGCTCTGGGCGCGCCCAGAGCGCACGTTTTGCACGCGCGCGCATTGAGTCACCGCGCCGCACTGCCACCCTCGACGCGTCCCGTCCCTGGCCCCAGCTCGCCTGCAGATCCGCGCCATACACTCGCCCCCTCGCAGCAAACCTCCAAGCCGCACTAGCGCCCTACAGCGTCGCTGGCAGAGCTCCCTTGGCGGCATGCCGGCGTTGGCAGCGGGCTCTGCCGTGGACGGCGCTGCCCAAGCCACCCGCGTGCGCCAGCTGCCCCGGGGAACAGCCCGTGCTTATCCACATACTCGTCGGCACGCGCTCGTCGCCGCCACGACGCCCTGCAGCTACAGCAACGGCGACTCGTCGTCTATCTTATCCCCGCCGCGGAGCCAGCCCCGTCACGCTATAAAAGGAGGCCCCGTGCTCCTCCGAGCACTCAGGCAACCCCAGGCCACCCCCGTGGTTTCCCCTTAGCCAGCAATCGTCGGGGAGAGTTCTTCTTCCTCGTCTCCGGCCAGCTCGGTCGCCGCCGCAATCCAGAGCCATTCGTCACAACCGAAGCTTCCCCCGCCAATCCAACGCCACCAAGAGCTTCCCCATAGTCGTGCGGAGCTGCCTAGCGCCTCAGCTTCGACCAAGGACCACCGGAGCCCAAAACCCACTCTGCTCCCGAACCTCCGTCCGCCGCAGAGCTCGCCGCCGGTGACCCCCTCCGTCCCCGCCTGCCTAGCGCCCACCGGGAGGATCGCCCCGGCCTGGCGGATCCATCCCTGCCCTCGGGACCCCGTGGGGAGCTGCCGTTCGCCGACGGCAATCGCCGGAGCCCCGCACCGTTCGGGCAGAGAGAAGGGAGGGAGAGGAAGAACGGTCATACCTGACCAGTGGGCCCCCTGGACCCACTGTTAGTGACCCGCGCGGCCGTTCTCTCTGTTTAAGTGAAAGCGCAGAGTCCAGAGTACGTCTTCTCTGCTTCGAAAACGTATTCTCCCCCACAGCGTTTTCCTTTTTCTGATTTTATTAAAACAGAACTTTGACTCATGTTTGACTGGCTTTAACTTTTAAAATAAAAGTCCAAATGAGTTGATTCTTTTTCCTACTTCTCTCAAATTTCATCTAGTTTATTTTAAGATTTATTTCAAAAATATTTGAGACAACTTTTTGTGCTGTTTTTGAAATGTGTGTTGTTTGTATATTTCTCAAAATAGGATTTTTGGAGAAAAAGGCAACGTTCAAAGTGCACCCCCACATGCATACACTTGAAGGCAAGCATCCTGAACCCTGGCTTAATATTTTGGATGTTGTGATGCGGCTACAACATCACCTTGACTTGGAGCATACGCTATTTTTATGTGATGATAAAAATCATATGCATAAGTGCATAGTGGAGTTTTCTTTGCTGTGATAAATGGATATGTTGGTGATGGTATTCATCCTCGTAAGCTTCCCTTGCATACCGGAAGGAAGCCGGGAAAGTCGTGGTCTTGGGTAGGCACGGGCTTGTCCCTAGTACCTCGTCGGGACGAGTATGTCCGGTATGGCATGGTGAGGCTTGACGAGTGATAAGTCTACCTGTTAATGGAAATACTTTTGTTATGCTAATCATGCAGGGAACACTTGAACCTCCTGAGTCGGCCTTAGATCGAGTCTTGTCCAGTAACCCCCATACTTGCCTGGTACTACCACTTGTCCCTGCCTTAGGTAGGGTACGGTTCAGTAATTTGTCAACCCCTGTCTAGCACACACCGTACAGAGAGGCCGTGATGAGGGTCCCATGGCCATGGATTAAAGCCTGTCATCCGGTCCGGGGGCATGGGTGTTTCCGGTTGGGACCGAGAGGGGCCACCCCTTAGAGGGTGCGTATATAAATTTGATCCCATCCTACGTCGAGGTTGTAGCCTCCCCACTTAGAGTTTTGCTTGACAGGTGTTGTGGGTGATTCCAGACACCGGTAAGTTAAGCTGGTGTGTGCAGGTCAGGCGTGTTTTCAATCAAAAGACCGTAGACGGAATTAGTCCCGATGGACTAAAGAAATCCATTACCCGTGGGTAAAGAGTACACCCTCTGCAGAGATTATACATCTATTCGAATAGCCGTGTCCATGGTTAAGGACTACAGTCTGGGATAGGTCAAGTGTCGGTCTTAGTGTCGGTCTTCGGAGGAAAAACGACTAAACCAGAACCTTGATTATGGACTGTGACATATGTGGATTATGATCATTATTATTGTAGGCTAACCATTTACATTATGTATTTTATCGAGTATCCCTGGGATGGTTCTACCTCCTGGATATTCATTGTGATTATCTTTTATAAGCCCTTTATGTGGTGTCGCTTAGACGCCCGACTGCGGCAATGCTTGTTGTTTATTTATCTTTTATAAGCCCTTTATGTGGTGTCGCTTAGACGCCCGACTTCGGCAATGCTTGTTGTTTATTTATCTTTTACAAGCCCTTTATGAGGTGTCGCATAGACGCCCGACTGTGGCATGCTTGTTGTTTCTTTTATATATAAGCCCTTTATGTGGTGTCGCATAGACGCCCGACTGCGGCATGTTTGTTATTCCTTTTATTTATAAGCCCTTTATGTGGTGTCGCCCAGACGCCCGACTGCGGCATTGTTAATTTATTTGCACCCCTTTTTGAGGAGTCATTTCAGACACTCGATCACTACATACTATTTCTATATTGCATATTCATATATTACCCACATGCGTGCATCATGAATATTTTTGTTTATCTCGTGACTGATGTTATGATCATAGAATATTTTCGGAACATGATTTCCCTTGATATATTATACCCGTGTTCTTGATGTTTTGCGAGTACATTCAAACGCACTCACTGGCTTGTCCCTGGCTATTGTCTTGGCCAGATTTCTTGCACGGAGAAGAGTGTTACGACGACGGCCCCGGAACCTACGCAGTGTTGTCAGCAACCTCGCGAAGATAGGGGTTATCCTGGTCAGCTGTTCTTGTGGGGAATGGAGTCCCATAGGCGCAGATGAACCACAAACCGCTTCCGCCATCAACCATTAGAAACCAAGTGTTGTACTCATAGGCCACAATGGTCTTGTACTACATATTTTTGTACTTTGCTTGGAATTCTTGTATCAAGTTGGTGCCTCATCAGCTAACAGTAATCCTGGGGCTGGTGAGCATAAGGGCCATTTTCTGGAGAATTAATATCCCGAAAATCCGGTCCTGACAATGATGTACGGCGACCCACTACATACCTGCAATGAAGTTTCTGCTAATGGAGGTCGGATTGAAGCCGAGGGGCATCATGTACGCCTCCGTATCATGGTGAGAAAATCTCGCAAGACCAGATAGCAGCAAGCAGGGTGTCTTGAAAAGCTTAGGCCATGCTTCGATGATGGCCGTGTGCATGCCCCTCGAGCACGCAGCCAGCCGCAGGGTGCTCAACATATCCATACACGAACAACAGAGGTCAAGGACGTCACTTGGGAGATTGCTCCAATCGCGGTTCATATGGATACTGGGCGGTTCACGTTCGGCCATGGTGGAGTTTGGAAGGTGGGGTTTGGGGGGGCTTGTTTTACGGGGGAGAAGGCTCTCGGTGCTGGAGTGGCTAGCGAGGGAATAGTGGTACTGGGGGAGGCGAGCGAGGCGAGGGTACGCGAGGGCACAGTGTGATGATGAAGAGTGACCTCAGGATCTCCGGCGAGACGGAGATGGAGATGGAGTGGTGCTAGGGGAGAGGGAGATGAGGCGAGGGCATGCAATACAGCGGTGGTGACAGTGACTGCACAGTGCACAAGGTGAGGCTGACTTTGGTAACCCGGACACGCCGCCTGGACTGGTGTCACCTCGGGCGCAGGGTCTTGTCACTTCACTGTGAGGACCGGATGAATAATAGTATTTTGACCACCTAGTGTACCACAGTTGTATGAGTACTACTACTAGTAGGAGGAGTAGTAGGAACATGAGTAGTACTCCCATGCTAGCATGCCTCTGGGTTCACTTCATCCTCCAGGTATCATCCATATTGCGAGCAGAACCAGATTCTCGTGCATGCGGAAGCGCGAAGGACTTTTCTTTTTTAAGGATAACCACATATTCCTTAACTAGAGAATGTTGTGTCTCCCATGCACGCGCCAATATCCATCCGAACTAGCTATGACACATTTTTTATCCGTTTGCATAGGTCCCACCTGTTAGGAGGGGTGCAGAAATAAAAAGGAATCATAAAATGTCTTGCCGCGGTGATTCAAAAGAGTGACCTCAACTAGCCCAGTGGCACATGTAGCGCTAGAAGGATGGGCACGTACAGGGACATGCCCCACTCCTCAGTCTACCCGCGTAGCCTTTTCGTTTAGTCTACCTAGCCGTCTAATCAACTGCCTGCAGGCCACTTCTCCCATTTACTTCTCCATCGGGAACCGATTTTCCTCGGCTTCTTCACTACTCCTTGATCTTCATTTGCATCCAAACGACACTGCATTCACATTGTTTTAACCTCTTCACATCCTCCTGGAGTAATTCCGAAGCCCCCATAAATAATCATCTTCTTCAGTTAGACTAGCCATCTAATCTTAATTCTCCAAACCATAGCCCTCCGGTCCAGCGGTTCCAAATGGCGAAAGAGATCGAGATGCAGGTTTTTAGCGTCCAACATGTCCTCGTCGAAGGCTCGTTGAGCATAGTTGCCACAGCCACCGACCACCCAAGGGTTGTTCGGAAGTGGATCAACAATGTATCCAACTCCCTCCAAAAGGTGGACATGAAGGTCATCGGTCTCGACGCAGAGTACACTGAGCGTGCCACTGGGAAGTCCAACACGCCACCGTCCTTCAGCAGTGCCTCGAAAATGATGTTTTGGTGTGCCACATCATACACGCGCCCTCCATACCAGGTGAGCTTCACGATTTCTTGTCTCGGGAGGACATATACTTCTATGGGGCAGCAACCTTGATTTTAAAGCATCGTTGACGTACAAACCACAAAAAAAATTCCTCTTGAAGATTGTGATAAACCGACACCATCCCTATTCGACGTAGCAAATTTTGTGCTCTGAACAAATCTTCAGAAGGGTGACGAGACAGTGGCATTAAAGTTGTCTGGATGGGAGAATTATCCCTTGACATACGAGCAGATAAAATATGCTGCCCTCGATGCCCGTGTGAGTTTCGAGATAGCTGCAAGGTCCAAAGAGCTTGTTGCGAAGCCGTCTCCCACAGAAAATGAGAACAAGAAGAAGAAGAAGAAGAAGAAGACGAAGAAGAAGAAGAAGAAGACGAAGAAGAAGAAGAAGAAGAAGAAGATGTTGCACCAGCAGCAGGGCAATATGGATGGATGAACTATTTCCTCTCTTGTAAAAAATAATCCCTCTCTGTGTATATTGATATAGATGGACTATTTTGATGGTGTGCATGTCTTTGGAACAAGTAGTAGCGTGGGTCCGCTTGATTATAAGGAACTATTTATCTGCCTAGCTTTCTCTACTACTCCTTCTAGTGATCGGTATGCAATGCATGTGTCCGTAGACATGACAGCTTGTCCATGGAAGTTCAACTACGGCGACCATCACGTTTCATCCACTGCCACTCGCGATTCCCACGACGCCACTCCAACCCACGGCACCACATCCCCCGATGTGCGCCTCACCCCTCTCGGTCGCACCACCCCTCTGCCTTTGTGTGCATGACATGTGGGCTAAATGAAATGCGGCCAGCATCAAGTTTCTACCATAGCCACACGCGATTCCCACGACGCCGCTCGAACCCATGACACCACACGTCCCCCGACCTGCGGCTTACCCCTCCCAGCCCCATTGCCCCTCTGCCTTCGGGAGCATTACATGTGAACCAGCCACCTATCGGGTCCACATGTTATTGACTCAAAGGCAGGTGTCGTAAGGCGCTGAAGCTCAGACCCGAGGGCCCCGAGAGGTAAATGTAACTCCTGTGCCAGGCCTTGTGGTGCTACCGCTGCACGAACTCGTGGCAAACTCGAGATTTCTTTCTTTACTATACATGCACGCAATGATTTAATGGACATTGTAATCTCAACATGTGATGGGGAGCTCTAAATTTGAATTTGAAACTTATAAAACGAAAAAATTCAAAACAAATAAACTGGGAGAGAGGGAGTATACCGTAGGATGTGTCCCATACGAAACAATTCCCACGACGTCGCTCCAACCCACGGCACGACGTCCCCCGGCGTGCACCTCATCCCTCTCGGCCCCACCGCTCCTCTGCCTTTGTGTTCATGACATGCGGGCTAGCTGAACTGCGGCGACCATCAACTTTCTACCACAGCCACACCTGATTGGACGCGGTTTTCCTGCTCCGATCCGTACTCCCGCACCATCAAATTTTCATCCAGTGGCTGTGACACATTTCATCTCGGGCATCAATCCTCAGCTGGAGTACTTCTGTACTATAGGTAGTACCCGCCGGTGTGGCCATCTACGCCTCGAAATGCCTCGACGCCGAGCGGTGGCACCCTCGCCATGGCCATGCCACCACCGGCCGGTTCATCTCGAACGAGTGAGTTGCGAACCACACCACCACCATGAGAATGACATGTGGGCCAGCCACATTTAAGGTCTACATGTCATTGACTCATAGGCCGGTGCACTAAGCCACTGAAGCTCGGTCCCGTGGGCCCCGAGAGGGAAATGTAACTCCTATGGCAGGCCTTGTGGTGCTCCTGCAGTACGAGCTCATGCTGAACCCGGATGAGATTTGGTAACCAACAAGTATGGTAACCAAATCTCTACTCTTTATATCTGTATATTTGTAAAAATACGGTCAGTGGACTTCATAATACGCGCATTGCGGTCAACATATACATTTTCCGGTGTTTATATGGTCACTAGCACACCCTCGCTGAGTATGTGTGTGCATGCAAGTGTAGGTTGAGCACTTGAGCGTGACCGTGTGTGCTCCATTGTGTGCTAGGTTGCACACCCTGGCTGAGTCGCGCGTGTTTTTGCGTCCATGTGTACGTGTGACTGTTGCATGCATGCACGAGGTTGTAGTCCCTCACATTCACATGTTCGTAAGTCAATGCTTTGTCAAAATATTGCATGCAAGGTTTAATCATTCGTTGTTCATGCATGCATTCCCGATATTAATACATTGGTAAACACAATTTCTTGAGGAAAACGAGCTCATGAATTGAGTACAAAGGGGACCAATAAGACAGGACGGAGGGAGTACTAGTAGTGAACCAGAAGGAGGGAGTAGGTACTAGTAGTACGTAACAACGTGCAGTAACAAAATTCCTCTATGTGCATCCTGTCTACGTGTCTCTCCTCTTATGAAAAACAAAGTTGGTGATGATAGTGTGCCTGCTATCCTGCAATATAGGCCGTCCGATTTATATCTGATGGATAGGGAGGAAATTATGGCAATTTTGCAAAAAGATACCCACACCCCTCTCCACATTTGCAAATATAAGGCCTTCTCGTGTTCATCCTTTTCTCCCACAACATAAACTACTCATACAAATGCATCTTGATTTTCCATGCAACGCATGGGCATATTGCTAGTGATGAATAAATAACACTCTATCAACGAGCCCCATTAGACACAAAATTTCTTGGCTTCCGTGCTACAGCAAGATCTTCCCCTCGTTTCTATTTTGCAACCCGGCGGTGGGCGGGGTGCGGTTTGCCAATAGTCGGTTGCTCAACGACGGTCCCACATGAAAGTGAAAATGCTAGGTAACATGCCTTCCCTAGCTATGTGGCGTGCCGGACGAGCCGTGGAGTACTCCCGATTCCCGGGCGTGTGGGGGTGCGACGCGAACGCGGTAGGCCTTTTCGTTTTACTGGCAATGTGCCCGTGCGTTGCGACGGATCGAAAGTAGTAGAATAGTAGTACTTGTTCACAAACTTGAAAGAAATCACTCTTGTTTTGATATACTCCTAATATATTACTTTTTACTCAAAATATATTTCTCCGGCTGTTTCGATGAGGTGAGGGAGGGATGTGGTTGCTTTCAAGATAATAAGGGGTTTTCTGCAAATTGGAGCACAGAAGTGGGCTATTATTGCAAAAATGCCACAACTTACCTCACATCCGTTAGATGCAGATCTAATGGTCAGAAATGATGGATGGCAGACACACCACCATCACGAACTGAGTCTTTTATAGGAGTAGGAGTAGAGAAAAATGTATAAATTGTAACATTTGGTTCTTCTCCTTGGCACGATCAATAGATAGAAATAACGATTGGAAACGCTAGGGCGGGGCTATTTCCGCCAGATAAGCAGGGTACGTAGTAGCTAGGTTGGCGCATCGTCGGTTTGGTCACATGCGGTCTGACATGTTCTCGTGTTTCTAGCAACATGCCCATGCGTTGCACGAAGTTGATGGAGAAGGTAAGAACAACTTATAAATTGACGGATGGAGTACTAGTTACAGTGATTCATATAATTAAGCAAAGGGATCGCACATGTCGGTATTGACTGGAATGAGAATGCAATAGCACAATAAGAATTAAGGCCACGATGATGCGATCGCATTGGTGGTTACATGAGGCAAGAAGAAAGATGCATCCATCAACGTACGACCTCCTCCTCCTCAACTTAGTGTGCCGGGCCACCGACCGGCGGCTAAGGAGCGGCGGCTTTTGTGGCAAGGTCAAGGTGCTTCTCAGCAAAGGCATCCAAGGCTTCCACCCAGTTGAGGCTGGCCAACGTCGTAGCATCCTCAATGGCCTTGTAGATACCTATGTACATGATTTGCTCGTACATGTGGATGTGTAGGTCGACGTATTCTTGCAGGGCGAGGTGCCTCGCGGCGAGCGCGACCTCTAGGTGGACATTCTTCATGGCGTCGGCGGGCAGTCGTAGAGCCACCAATGCTTGAAAGAGGTTCCAGCCATGGAGGCCGATTAGGGTGGCAGGCAATGAGGAGCCCGGGCGCGCGGGCTGGAGGAGTACCGCGATGTCGTCCACGATCTTCTTGAGGACGGTGAACTTGTTGGTGGTGGCAACGATCATCTTGTCCAACTGAGAGTCGTAGTTGGCGTCGAAGGCGGCCATCCACCAGCCGGTCGCGAACACTGTCTGGAGACGATCCTCGACGCCATGCCATAGGCCGGCGTCATGGACCATCTGGCACAGCCGGTTGCCGCTCGCGCGCATCACCGCCATGGGTCTGGACTCTGGAGTGAGCACTTTTGCGCTTAGTGTAGGTGCTTAGGAAAATGCTTAGGTGCGTACGATTTGGTAGATGTATTGGAATGGAGGGGCGCCTTTATATGAGCGCAAATTGCATTGCATTCACATCGTGCAGCCTCTTTTCCTGGTCCTCCTCCCATTACTTCCCTCATGCATGCACGATGCTAATTGAAGGAGGATGCACCATTGGCCGTTCAACATTTCGGGAACCGCTACCCCTCCCTCGTCTGCAATAATGTCGTATCGGGAACTGCGCCGCCCGCTGCCGAATCGAATAGTACTGCGCCGCCTGCTGCACGCCCGGCTGAACACGCCTCCTCGCCTCTAGCAAACCCCTCCATTTAACCCGCATGCAAACCGAGAAACCTACTCCGGCCACACGTCCGTTCATGAGCGGGCCGGAATTAAACGCAACACCGGCCGAGCTCGGAATCCCGTCCGCCCTCAGTTTAAACAAGGCCAGACACCGGCCAATCTCCTACCATTCGCCCTCTATTTAAACGAGGCCAGACAGACAGCGGGCAAGAATCACACCCCTCCGCCGCTCCCCCATCTCCTCCTTCACCATTTTCTCCACTCTTCCCATGGCTTCCGAGGAGCTGTTCTCCGGCATATTACCCGACTGTGTGGCCCGCCGAGCCCTCCGGATATGGGCGAGGCCGCTCGGTGCTTCATCAACCTCGCTTGGCACGACGGAGCCAGTTGCCGCCCCAATTCGGCGCGTGGTTCAGCAACTCACCTCTCCAGTTCAGCTCGATGAGGAGTGGCAAGTTTCTCCACACTGGCACGGCGGCGAGCACACCGGTATGGGCATCGTCGCTGCCGCGTCGTACCACGCCACCAGTGTCTGCGGTGGCCGCGCCTCCCGTGTCTGTGGGTGCACCTCCTGTGCCTGCGGCCGCGCCTCCCGTGCCTGCGGCAACGCCATGCAGGCAGAGATAGACGCCGGGTGCGTGGAGAGCGACGAGTCGGTGGCCAGCTTCTCCGTGTCCGCCGCCAACATTGAAGAGAAGTAGAACACGGGAGGCCGCCACCACTTGGGTCCCATGAAGGCCACTGCCGAGGCGACGACTGCGCATTCAGGTGGTTTCTTTGTTGCTTCGTCTCTTCCGAGGACCTTCATCGACCCCGCAAGTGTCTGCCGGACATGATGAAGACAATGGGATCTGCAGGCGGCCATTTAGATTAGGTACTCCCTCTCCGGCTGGCGGGAAATATTTGTTCTAAGAATGGATAAATTGGATGTATCTATAACTAAAATAAGTCTAGATACATCCATTTCTAGGACAAGTATTTCCGGACGGAGGGAGTATTAATTATACCAAGAGAGCCGGATTAGCACCGCTTAGTTCATGTAAATGTAATGAAATCCATCATCTTTATATGAAGATCCGGCTTTTTTATACGAAATCCTGCATGCTTATATGATAACAGTCCGTGTTTGCACGAATTTCATCTGGCTGGTTAGAGTTGTCAAAATGTATGCCGCTGGCGTTTGATGTCGTCCTCCGCAGAAGGAAGCGGGTGGAAATTTGTCAGCTGCCATTGGAGATGCTCTTATGCTGGAAATAATAGTCACATCCAATACATTTGAGTTAATTGCGTGTATGATTCTCCCTCTATAAAAAGTTAATTGCACGTACAGTCTACACGTGACTTGCAGGGTGGCTACAGCTTCGTACAGAAAGTTAAAAAAACAACTCCATCCTTAATCTTGTATTCTAAGTACTCTGTGGGTTCCACTGTCAGTACAGTAGCAAAAGAAGTATATATTAAATAAGTAATATATAATATAAAAATATAAAGTTAAAGACAAAATTCGAACTCAGGTCATCGCGTTGCGAGCATCCGGCGCTAACCAGTCCAACACATTTTTGTTGTAGACCATGCTGGAGATATATCTCCATGTCTACTCTTATACTCCATCCGTTCCTAAATATTTGTCTTTTTCAGATTTCAAATGAACTACCACATACGGATGTGTATGTAGACATATTTTAGAGTGTAGATTCACTCATTTTGCACCGTATGTAGTCACTTGTTGAAATCTCTAAAAAGACAAATATTTAGGAACGGAGGGGGTAGAAAACAGAGTTGGTGATGATGGTGTGCATGCCAACCTGCAATATAGGCCGTCGGATTTATATCTAATGGATAGGAAGGAAACTATGGCAATTTTGCAAAAAGATACCCACACCCCTTTCCACGTTTGCAAATAAGGCCTTCCCTCGTTCATCCTTTTCTCTACTCTTTCTAGCAATGTGCCCGTGCGTTGCAACGGATCCAAAATAGAATAATACATGTTCACAAACTTGAAATAAAAACACTTTAGTTTGGTGTATATATCACTAAAAATATACTCGTATTAGGTTTCACTCAAAATATATTCCTTGTGGCTGTTTTGATGAGTTGCGGGAGGGATGTGGTTGGTTTCAAGATACTAAGGGGTTTCTGCAAATTGGAGCACCGATGTGGGGTGTTGTTGTAGAAATGCCAGGACTTACATGATAGTTGTTAGATGCAGATCTGATGGTCAGAAATGATGGATGGCAGACACACCATCATCACCAACTGAGTCTTTTATAGGAGTAGAGATAAAAAACAGAGTTGGTGATGATGGTGTGCCTGCCATCCTGCAATATAGGCCGTCCGATTTATATCTGACGGATAGGAAGGAAACTATGGCAATTTTGCAAAAAGATACCCACACCCCTCTCCACATTTGCAAATAAGGCCTTCCCTCGTTCATCCTTTCTCTCACAAGATAAACTACTCATATAAATGCATCTTGATGTTCCATGCAACACATGGGCATCTTGCTAGTCTCTCACAAGATAAACTACTCATACAAATGCATCTTGATGTTCCGTGCAACGCACGAGCATATAGCTAGTTTATTTTAAAATAGTTACTGCGATAATTGGGTTGAAGTGATATATTATATGTCTGCCCCGAATGATTTCAGATTCACTAGTAGCAACAAAGAAAAGGTTGTCTTGTTAATTAACAGAAAACAGGGTGAAAACTATCACCTTAGGCCGGTGAAAACAAGGCACATTGGGTTCAGCGTCATCGTCACTACAGTTGTGCGCGCGTGAGAAGTCTACATGTCAAGGGGGCTACGGAGAAAAAGACGTATCGAGTGTGTCTGAGCGAGGCATAGAGACACAATGTTTGAGAGAGAAACCAATTGACAAATTAAGATCAGATCGAGTTGTCACCCTTTTGCTGTCATTGTTGGGGTTGGGGTGGGGAAGTGGAGGGAGAGAAAGGCGTATCGAGAGTGTGCGCGGTAGGCACAGAGGCACAACTAGCGAGTGTGTGTATCTGTGTGTGTCTGAAAGGGGAGTAGATAGATTACTAACAAGATCGAGGTGCCACCCTACTCCTTCGGTGTCGGGTAGTGTGTGTGTGTGTGTTTGTGCGTGTTTGAGAGAGAAGCCAGTCGATAGATTAGTATCAAGATTGAGGTGTCACCCTACTCCTTCGGTGCCGGGAAGTGTTTGTGTGTGGGTGGGTGGGGGGTCAGTGACACTTACATATCTCTACTCTTATAAAAAACAGAGTTGGTGATGATGGTGTTCCTGCCATCCTGCAATATAGGCCATCGGATTTATATCTGATGGATAGGAAGGAAACGATGGCAATTTTGCAAAAAGATACCCACACCCCTCTCCACATTTGCAAATAAGGCATTCCCTCGTTCATCCTTTTCTCCCACAAGATAAACTACTCATACAAATGCATCTTGATGTTCCGTGCAACGAGCATGGGCATCTTGCTAGTAGGGAGAAGGAGTTTTTGTGACCCATATCTATATTATGGGATAGGTAGATAGGATGTGTGCGAGGCATACTTAAAGCATCACGGAAATAAACAAACGATGTGCATGGAAGTGCCGTAAAAAATGAAGCGATAAACAATGTCTAAGCGATAAACAATGTCTAGGCGATAAACGGTGTGTGTGTGTGTGTGTGTGTGTGAGAGAGAGAGAAGAGCGAAATCTCAAAACAAAAGGTGCTCTGCTGGAATCCCATTGTATGTATTCATATGGTACCGGAACTTGAGTTAACCTTAGGTATATGTGTGAGAGACATAATTAAAGGGGTGGGTGGGCGGAATTAAAGGGGTGGGCGTTTTCGACAGAGAGAGCGTGTGTGTTTCTGTGTGAGAGACTTGTAGGACGGGGTAGAAAGACGGATTCTAAACTTGACGGAGGGAGAGAAATACACGAAGTGCGCGTGTGTGATTCCGATGCCCATGGGGAAATGAGATATGTATGCGTGTGAAAGAGATTGCACAATTCATTCACGTATCACTATCTAGCGATCATGGACGTGCATCGCTTGAACATAAATCAATATCTACTTCGTATCATGGCCAAAGGTACAATATCAATTCAATGCTATAAAGATTGGACACTCACATATCACATTTTTTCTATCTAACATAAACCTTTTCAATTGCGCATGCCAAAGTTACAGTGATGTTTCTTCAAACAACCAATGTAGCTATCATGTACATGCACCATTCTTACTCTTGCATTCAAATTCATTAGTCTTGGATGATTTAAGGTTCTATTATGAAGTAATATATGTAATATTCATATATGAATTCAACGGGTACGTAATTTATGAAATGGAGGCTATGTAATCATATGAGGTAACACTTTTAAGTAGCGGACTACAATATCCATTTCTTTTTGTGCGCCTCTACACTAACACGTCAATGCATTATGTTTAAAGTAAATAACCAATGGCACTAAATTATCTATTTACACAAGAAATACATAGGTTGAGCGTTTGATCCCTTTTTTTGTGAACGCGCCTCTACACCCATACGATTGGCCACGCCCGTGTGAACGTCCAAGTTATCGGCGCACCATCCCGAGTTATTGTATTTTTTCTGGGGTGGACTTCACACCAGTTATTAACTGCTGGCGCGTGCACCGTGTACACAGTCTCGCACGAGGTTCCCGCTAGCACGGTCCAAAATTACTTGAAACTGGATACGAACGATCCCGCGGGCGGCAAAATCTCCCGCCTCCTTCTAAAATTTCCGCCACCTAGTCTTTAGCAGGCGAAATTCCCCTTTTGTCCTTGGTGCACGGAGAACAACAGGTACAATACCGCCCTCATCTACATAATAGGTTGAGGCTGCTTTGGTAACTTTCGGTTCCCCCAACACACAGCGCCCCCATTTCCTCTCCCCCTCCCGCAAAAATGACTAACTCCACAGCACCAGAGCATCTTACATCACGCCGTCCATACTTCATCGGCCTTTCTGCCCCTCCCCCCTCGAAACCCTAGCCTGCTCATCCACCGGCGTACCAGAGCCCATTCACAGCCAACAGCGTCCACCTTGCCGGATCTGCTTCTGCGGCCGCATCTACCCCTCCCACCTCCACTAGAAACAAGTAGACTTCTCATCCACCACTGTACCACAGCCTATTCAGTGCCGGCCTTATCCATGGCGCCGGATTTGCTTCGCCGGTACTCTCGTCAACTGCAGCGCATCTGTAGCGGCTCATTCGTACTCCCCACGAGAGACGCTTCGTCCACACACCCCCGGAGCCGCCCCACCGACGGCCTCTGATCCTCTTCGCCGACACCTTCCTCAACCCTACCGGAGCCGCTTCGCCGACACCATCGTCAACCCTACCGAAGTAGCTTCTCCTATACCATTCACAACCCTACCGGGGCCGCTTTGCCAACTCAAAACTCCACGGCTACAGATCCGCTTCGTCGCACCCTCATCCAACCTACCGGAGCAGCTTCTAACGCCCCGTCCGCGGCCGCAGATCCGCTTCGTCGACACCATCCTTAACCCAACCACCAGAGCAGCTTCACCGACGCCCTCGTCCTCGGCCATAGATCCGCTTCGCGCACACTGTAGTCCACCCTACCGGAGCCGCTCCACAAACACCGTACTCGACGGTTCTAGATCTCCTTACCGGACCCCGACAGCCAGCGCAATGTCATCACCCTTGATGTTTCTAACCTGATTCCCACCGTCTGGCAAGATGCCAAGCACCCGCCACGGCCTAGGTACTTGTCACCTTTAAACCCGTCCAGCATCACCTGCTCGATGTACTTCAAATATACTAATAGGTCGCTGTTACCTGTTATGCAGCTGGCAAAAACTACAAGGACGACGTTTCTTCTGGATCTAACAGCTTGGCCAACCAAGATCCTGGAGTGAGGCGTTGCTGTGATCTGGTAAGTGTTTCTCTCTCTCTTGTATTGTTGTGTGCCTGCCAGCGTGCTTTGCTAGGATTTTCGACAAGTAATCCCTTTGTACAGACAATGATTTCTACTACTGGCTGCTAAATTAGAAATGTAGATGTCATACATGATACTACCTCGTACCTCCGTTCCTAAATATAAGTCTTTCTACAGATTCCAATATAGGCTACATACGGAGCAAAATGAGTGAATCTACACTCAAAAATGCATTTATATACATCTGTATGTGGTCCATACTGGAATCTCTACAAAGACATATATTTAGGAACAGAGGCAGTACATTACACAAAATCATAGGTGGCATGTAGGAATTCCAGTGCACTACGTTAGTCTCCCTTAGAGTGCCTGCTAGTCCAGCACACAGAGTCATGGCTAATTTATGCTACGCACACAACCATTAATTGGTGGTTTAAATATGCGCAAGGGATATGCAATGTATTATCATGTAGAGATGTCTACAATTAGCCGTGTCAACTTGCAGATAGGGTTACACAATGAAAAAGTACAAGATGTATGTGGCAATTTCATGGAACATCACAAAAAAAGGAGAGGCAGCGGTGAGCCTATACAGTGTGCTATGGTAGCTCACTCCTCCATTGCAATCACCATGACATGTTATTCGTATGTCAGTTCTATTGGCCAAGTTTCTTAGGGACAGTTATTACGAGTTATCCTAAGAAAATAAGCACATGTGAATATAAGCTCCAGGTAATAAGCCAACCAGTTCTTTTCATTGCCTTCCTTTTCAGCTTATCTTTGGTATGATCAGTGAAAAGTCTAGATTGCATTATATTTTTTCATTTTGCTGCCCATCTGAAAATTAATTTGACTTGCAAACATCACAAATTGAACACAGTGCAGTAATTAATATAATAGGAAAACAGACCATCACTATTTGTTCAAAATGCAAATACAAAGATACCATCTACTTGGCACAATCTACTTTGGTCAATGTCTTCCATAGAGATCCCATTGCCTAATTTAAATGAAGAACGCAAGACCCACATTTACATGAAGAACAATTATTTATTGAAATTCGATGGTCCAAGTGGCTGGTTATTATCATATAGCAGCAGCACCGGAAAGCATCATATAGCAGCAGCAGCTCATAGCAACTCATCATACAGCAGCAGCAGCAATGTGCAATTCATCATATACCAGCAGCAGCTCATAGCAATTCATCATATAGAAACAACAGGAGCAGCTCATAGCAATTCATCATATAGCAGTAGTAGGAGCAGCTCATAGCAATTCATAATACAGCAGCAGTAGGAGCAGCTTATAGCAACTCATCATATAGCAGCAGCAGCTCATAGCAATTCATCATATAGCAGCAGCAGCTCATAGCAATTCATCATATAGCAGCAGCAGGAGCAGCTCATAGCAATGCATCATATTGCAGCTGCAGAAGCAGCTCATACCAATTTATCGTGTAGTGGATCAGAATGAAAATTTGGCAAAAAATCAGAGGAGATCCTCACCTTGTTGGTTGAGCTCATCCTTCAACAGCACCTCAAGGCCACGACATGGGAGGAGGGTAGGGGGAATAAGGTGCCTTCTGCTGTAGTGTGGCATCAGCCGTAGTTGTGCGGCGCCCGCCGGAGTAGTGTGTTGGACAGACCACAGTGGAGCAGCTGTTGCAGACCATGAGAATGAGGGGTGGCGCCAGAGGAAGGAGCAGCCAGGGAGATTTGCCCCTACCCGCCGACCATGTAGCCTAACTGGACAGAGCATCGTCGAGGACCAGGCCAGATGGGACCAGTGGTGACGGCTCGCTGGAGGAACCCTAGTGCTGCAGGCAGGGGATCGAGGTAGAGGGAAAGGGGAGACGAGATGCAAGCGGGCAGGGCAATGAACGCTTGCGTGTTTGTTTTTACTTGAGGGTCAGGTGTGATATGGGCGTCAGCAGTTGCATTTTGAGTGTAATATAGGCAGACAACAGAGTCATTTCACTATTCCCCTTCCCTTCAATTTTTAGTGAGCTTCTACCCGAAACACCCCCCTCCAAAGAGAAATAAGTTAAGCACAAGCCCATAACTCAAAAATGACTTCTTTACATCTTTTATGGCTTATTCTGACAATAAGCCCCAAAAAGGCAGAATCGAACTGGCCCTTAACCTGCAATTCAATTGTGCGTGCAATGATGAATCACTCATGCCTGCTATAGTGTACATTTAGGCATCATCATACATGGCATAACCTAATAGATGTGCATTCCATTGTAGAATCTGGAATATGCAATGTTTATGTTAGTTCATGTGTTGCACATGATGTTTAAATGACCCTTAAATCTAGACAGTCAGGTGATGGTCTTTAAGCCTCCTTCTTTGCTTCTTTTCTTGATATGTAAGATTTGCTCACACATCTGTTCAATTGCTTGTTTGCATCAGCCAGCCATACTAGGACTGTTTGCTTTGAGTACTTGTTGTTCTTGACTAACACTCTAACAGAGCTTGTCAACGATTTAAACACTAAGGGTTGCTATAGTGGGGCCTTGTCTAACTCATAGGTGACATAAAGGTTTGGCTGTACACCAAAGTAGGCTCTCCAAGAGTACCTGGAGATCCAGTTCGAAGGTATGCTTAGTTTTTACATAGTGCAGACACAGTAAATGCTAATTTCATTGTGTGCAAGTGCAAGAGATGTGGCATGTTTCATTATGTGGTATTGTTTTGTTATAATCTCATCCTTTTGTGTTGTTCACAGACTAGAAAATATGCATATTTATCTTCCAAGGAGACGAGTAACTAGTTTGGGTCACCTTGTAGAGGGGGTGCAATGAAGATAAGATTGAGGATTTCCAAGTACAAGATGTTAGGAAGGAGCCTTGTAAGAGAAGTAGGAGTTGCGCTGAGCCTGTTCAACCAGTTATGGTAAGTCACTGTATCCAACTCAACAGTTCAATTCCTTGTTTGTTTCAGGCATAGTTAATTTGCTCTTTTCAATTGCTTTATTTGTCCTCAGTTAATGAGATGCCCAAAAATGATGCCTGATGTTGGGTACTTGTATAACTATTAGTTGACATAATTAAAGGCCTTACCATTTAATTACTCTGGCGAAGTGTGCCTGAAGCTTTGAAGTCTATTAACCAACTATTATTGCATGAGGCTCACAATCTAGTTTATACTAGGCTAATGATAGCATAGGTTTGCTTGCTGTAGTAGGTTTGTATGAATCCCTCTACTGTTCATTATGCTAAGACTTTAATTGAGCTATAGAATGGCCAACTGCTTGCTTACTTATACGCAACGTGATGTCTAAATTTGTAACTTGTTTGTGTTTTGGATTGGGCCCCACCATCATGCTCCTCTGGTGATCTAATAGAGATTTCTGTATGCAGGCTGCACGGAATACCTTTTTATAATTTTTAAAATATCACCTGCTTATGCTTCATGATGTGTAACATTATTGTTAGTCCTGTTTTGCCATGTGCAAAATAGTCTGTCTTGCTCGCTTCACTGTTGTAACTATATTTTTGCCCTAGTCATGTGTACTTACAGAAACATTTCAGGATGAAGTGACATCAACACAAAGATCTACGAGCAGTGCGGCATGGCCGTTACCGAATGATTATGGATTGGAATTGGAATGTGCTGATGTTCTTGAGCATCAAGTAGAGGTGGCAAGACAATGTGTACATGATTCTCAACGTACAATCAACAAGTTGAGACTGGACATGCAGGTATTAGATGCAGGAGTCAAAAATATGAAACAAGACACTGAGGTAACCACGAAGGAATTGGAGATTTTGCAGACTGAAATTTGCTATATGTATTCGGCCAATCCTATTTTCTGAAGAGATTATAGTTCAAATGGTAAGTTCTGTTGATGCGTGTCCATGATGTATGAGCTTTATTTGTCCAGTGTATGTAATTTGTTGTTTGTGTATGCTTTATAATCACTGGTGCCGAACTATAATGCCCAATGGGTATATTCGGCTATAATTCCTTTATTGTATAGTGTAGGATTATTCTACGTTTCTATGCCTTAGTCTTTTTATTGTATACTGTATGTTTTTTAGAGGCGTAGTATAGAGTAGAATAATTCTTGAATATGCTATATCGTTGAAATGGGGGCCAACACGCCCATACATTTCCTGGACGCCACACAAACGAACAAACATGTGTAGTCAAAGTGGGCCTTAATTGGGCTAGTCAAAATAATATTAAGTGGATCCCAAATTATGTGGCCCACCGTAACAACGGCTCTTAGCAGGCCGTCAACGGGCCTAAAGCTCGATAGGGCCGTATAAATAGAAATGGCCCGCGTGCCTTTAGCAGGCCGAAATAAATGTCAATTTTGTCTCGACCCTTTTACTTTATGGGCCAGTAAGAGGCCGAAAGTCTTATGGGCCAGAGGAGGCCCAATTTGCAAACTAGGCTTTTAACAGGCCGAAAGTCGCGTTGGGCTGAAATGATGCCCTGTGGAACGTGGGCCCCTAATGGACCTATAGTCAAAGGCCCAACTGTTGTGCGGTCCATTAACAGGCCGAGAGACAAAATGGGCTAAGAGTTGGCCCATTTACCGAATGGGCCGAGGACAGGCCTAAAGTCACAGCGGACTAGAATTGGCCCAACTTCAGAATGGGGCGAGAAAAGGCCGAAAGACGTTCCGGGCCGCTAACGGGCTGGAACTAAAGATGGGTTGCTAACAGGCCGAAAGAAGCTCGGGCCGCAATTGGGCCCAAAAACGTAGCGGGCAATTAACGGGCTTAAACTGACGATGGGATGGAAATTGTCAAATCTAGAATGGGCCTTTGATGGGCCGATTCTGTGTAACTTGTATGGGCCGTACTTGTAAATGGGCCTGACTCAAGTATGCCGCTAATGCGCCGGCCCGCTTATTTTGACAGGCCCGGCCTTTTCACCGGAATGGGCCTCTGTTGGGCCATGCCACGTGTCGACCTATCATAGGCGCCTCCTGTCCAATGAGTGGATGACATCTGTCCCAATGGTCAGCCAACACGTGCTTCCTCCGGACAATGAGAATTTTACACGTGGAAAATCCCCATTGGTCCGGGTTGTTAATGGGTTATTGGATCCAAAACAGGACCCGATAGTTTAACGGCGAGCCGTTACGATCGATGCCACGTGTCGGTCACCCTTGACGAAAGCACTTCTGTGACGCGCGATTTATCGTCATGGAAGTGGACACTTCCGTGATGATAATTTGGTTAATGTCATGGAACACTTCTACGACAGCACACGTATGACTATCTTGGTTTTGTCATAAAATCGTCATGGATGTACATGCATGACAGAAAACGTGACCTACTGTGACAAACACGTACCATTACGGAAGTGTATTTTTTTTGTAGTGTATGCACTAGAGCATGTGCATGTAGTTCAAAATTGAATTATGCACCTGAAATGGCTACAAAACAAAGCTAAGGTATAAAAATGTCCAAACGAACCCCGAAAAATTCCAAAATTAAACACAACACTCTTGTTGTTCTATCTTGCCACTAGAAATTTTTTGAAAGCAATAAGAGGTAACGGATATCGTTTCGTCCCCAAAGGTGGCACGTTCCCTACCGAAACCATCACGCTTGCTGTGAGAAGCTCTGGTTTGTGAGAAGCTTATAACCAAACCTGCCCCAAATGGGACAAAAATTTACCACGGCATGTTGATGCCGCTCCATGATAGCATGCCAAGTTTCATGAATTTCAGACGAGTTTTGGATTTACTAGAATTTAAAAACCAAGTATCTCAATGTTTGCGGCCGAGTGACAGTGGCAGGGTGTTTGAAATTCAATCCCATTTCTTGCATGGGACCTAAGCATGCACCGAAGGACACAAATTTAATTTTTCAACCAATTTATATGCACTAGAGCATGTGCATGTAGTTCAAATTTGAATTATGCACATTAAATGCCTGGAAAATCGAGTTAATGTATAAAAATGTCCAAACGAATCCCGAAAATTTCCAAAAGTAAACACAACACTCATGTTGTTCTATGTTGAAACTGGAAAAAATTTGAAAGCAATAAGAGGCAACGGATATCGTTTTGTCCCCAAAGGTGGCATGTTCCCTACCGAAACCATCACGCTTGTTGTGAGAAGCTTATACCCAAACCTGCCCCAAATGGGACAAAAATTTTACCATGGCATGTTGATGCCGCTCCATGATAGCATGCCAAGTTTCATGAGTTTCAGATGAGTTTTGGATTTACTAGAATTTAAAAACCAGGTATCTCAATGTTTACGTCCGAGTGACGGTGGCAGGTTGTTTGAAATTCATTCCCATTTCTTGCATGGGACCTAAGCAACGAACCAAGGACACAGATTTGATTTTTCAACCAATTTATATGCACTGGAGCATGTGCATGTAGTTCAAATTTGAATTATGCACATAAAAGTTCTGGAAAACCCACTTAATATATATAAATGTCCAAACGAACCCTGAAAAATTCCAAAATTAAACACAACACTCCTGTTGTTCTATGTTGACACTAGAAAAATTTGGAAAGCAATAAGAGGCAACGGATATCGTTTCATCCCCAAAGGTGGCACGCTCCCAACCGAAACCATCACGCTTGTTGTGAGAAGCTCTGGTTGGTGAGAAGCTTATACCCAAACCTGCCCCAAATGGGGCAGAAATTTTACCACAGCATGTTGATGCCGCTTCATGACAGCATGCCAAGTTTCATGAATTTCAGACGAGTTTTGGATTTACTAGAATTTAAAAACCAAGTATCTCAATGTTTGCGGCCGAGTGACGGTGGCAGGGTGTTTGAAATTCATTCCCATTTCTTGCATGGGACCTAAGCATGCACCAAAGGACACAAATTTGATTTTTCAACCAATTTATATACACTGGAGCATGTGCATGTAGTTCAAATTTGAATTATGCACATAAAATGCCTGGAAAACCCAGTTAATGTATAAAAATGTCCAAACAAATCCCCAAAAATTCCAAAATTAAACACAACACTCATTTTGTTCTATGTTGAAACTGGAAAAAATTTGAAAGCAATAAGAGGCAACGGATATCGTTTCGTCCCCAAAGGTGGCAAGTTCTGTCGGAGTAAATGGCCACGGGTAGCCTAACCGACTGCCCCTCGTTCTTCTGAAAAAATTATCAGGCCTTCGGGCCTCCAAGCACTCCAAGCATTGGGCCGCCTTCCCTGGCCGGCTACCTCTGAAGCCGACTCCCGGAAGGCGACCCTGCCTCAGCGACCCCTCCCCAGGACGACTACGGGGTGGCCGACTCCAAGAAGCCGGCCAAGAAGGACGCCGGCTCCAAAGAGCCGGCCGAGACCACAACCACTCCAAGCCGCTCCCACATAACGGCGAGAGGACGGGGTGTGGCCACAGTGCGGCCCACTACCCCCGAAAGCCCGAGGCGGGCATGGCTACAGGAGGCCGTACGGGACGGCCGTCTCCCGTGCGGCTCGACACTGTAGCCGTGCCAGCCTCGACGTCATCCACGACCGACTCCTGTACGGCCCAAGGGCGGCGGGCCCCTTCAGCCAGAGAGAGCCGCGAAGATGGCCCGACCTATTCCAGTCGGCCAAGGGCAAAGCCGGCCCCCAGAAGCCGGCTACCCCCCTTCCTCAAAGAAGGAGCCCCATTAAGGAGACAAGACGAGGTAAGGCTACAGTGAGAGCCCCGGAGGCGGCCCACAGTAGCCACGCTTACCTCGACAAAGCCATCGTCATCAGAGGCAAGGCTATAGTAAGAAGCTGCCGACAAGACCCTAGGCGGTGGGGCCGGCCTGTCGACCAAGAAGCCGGCAGCCGGCGGGAACCACCAGCCGGCGGGACCCAGCAGCCGGCGGAGAAGCCGGCGAGCGTAGACACTGACGGCTGGGACCAGGGCCCAGCCGGATTACCATTGTACCCCCGGGGGTAGGCCTATATAAACCCCCCGGACCACCCATGCAAAGGGTTGGCTTCTAAGCAGAGCACACACACCATAGATAGAGAGAAGCAAGAGCTAGCCTTGTTCTTCTTCTCCCTTGATCTCAACAGCTCTAGGAGCGATTGTAGCTACCTTTCATCGATGTAGTGATCATGCGGAGACCCCGCAGAGCAGGACTAGGGGTGTTATCTCCTGGGAGAGCCCCGAACCTGGGTAAGATCCGCCGGCGTGCATGTCTTCGCCTCATCCCGTTTCCAGGCACTGGCGACGTTTTATTGGCTCCCACAATGATAAGCCATCCCTTGGCATATGTCGCACCAACCACCCGACATTTGGCGCCCACCGTGGGGCCAGGTGCACCATCGTCCGGAGACCTGTTCTGGACGGGAACCCTCTTCCTCCCCCGCGAGCGCAGCTAGCCTGCTGCGCCCGATGGCGTTTGCCTCGACGCGCTGCAAGGCGTCGACGACGCCTGCGCAGCGAGCTGCCTTGCCGATCTGCTCGGCGAGACTCGTATCTCGGATGAGCCTGCGTCCGACGCAGGCACCGACTACCCCGAGAACCGCCTCATCAGCCTCCTCGACCAACTTCATGTCTCCAGCGAGCCTGCTGCAGACATGGAGTCGGTCGGCTCCACCGACCCGATGCTCATCGACTCCGACACAGCGTCGCTCGACGCTTACCCCTCCGACGTGGTAGTCTTCGACGACCCCCTCCCTCGAGCTGACAGCGGCAGCAGCGCTGTCACCGAAGTGCTGGTCATCAGCCACGTCGCCAACTCGGGCGAGAACGCCCACGACGCCCTGCAAGCGGCGATGCACGACCTCTCCGTCCCCATCCCGGCCGACGCCAACGCCGAGACCCTGGAAGCCCGCCGCCTTGCCCTCATCGCGGAGGGCCAGAAGATAGCCTCCATGAGACGCCTCACCGAGGCCCACCAGCGCGAAGTCGACCGCGCCGCCTTCGGTACGCCGCCGCCTAGCAGCCCGAGCCGAGCCGGCCTCGTCCAGAAGCGCGGCGCAGCCGTCGCCAGCATGCTGGGCGCAGATCGCCCCGTCTACGCCACCCCGCTCGAGAATCTGCGAGCCGCTCAGGCGGCCGCAGAAGAGCTCAATGGGCTGGGAGCCGATGAGCTCCCCTACATGACAAGACGGATCCAGCAGCTGCTCGACACGGCTGCAGAACGGCACGAAGCCGGCGCCCGTGCTGATAGTCATCCGCCGCGTCGGGAGCACGCCGCGACGTCCCGCTCGCCGACTGCGAGCGGCGCGCGCTAGAAGAAAGACAAGGAGCCGGCTGCCAGCCACAGCCGGACTCGCATTACCATCGAGCGCGACGCGGAAGGCCGCCCTCGAGCGATTGAACATCAAGGAAATCTGCCTCCTCCCCCGACTCGAAGAGAAAGACGCCTCACTCCGCCGCCTATCACACACCCGACTCTTGGCGACCGACTCGGCCGCCGAGAAGGAGTCGGCGAGAACGACGCCCGCCACAGGATCGACCGCCTTGCTCGATCCTTGGCGTTAAAAGAAGAAGACGATGTCGGCCCGCCATGCTTTGGACCCCGCGTCCGCGACGAGCCCTTCCCCAAAGGGTTCTCGCTCCCCAGAGACACGCCCAAGTACAACGGCTCGGTGAAGCCGGAAGATTGGCTCATCGACTACTCCACGGCCATCAGCATCGCCAACGGCAATCAGCGCGTCGCCGTGAAGTACGTCCCCCTCATGCTGCAAGGCACTGCGGGCACATGGCTCAACAGCCTCAAGCCCTACAGCATCAACAGTTGGCCGGACTTCACCGAAGTCTTCGTCCGCAACTTCACCAGCACCTACAAGCGGCCTCCCAAGCCTCGCCAGCTCTCCCTCCGCGTCCAAGGGCCCAACGAGTCGACCCGCGACTACCTCACGTGATGGGCCGAGCTCCGCAACTCCTGCGAGGGGGTGCACGAGGTACAGGCCATCGAGTACTTCACCGCCGGGTGCCGAGAGGGCACCCTCCTCAAGCACCGACTCCTCTGCGACGAGCCGGCTGCCCTCGACGAGTTACTAGTCATCGCCGACAAGTACGCCACTGCCGACTCCTCAATGAAGACCGAGCTGAGAGTAGACGCCTCTGGGAAGGTGATTGCTCCGGCTCCCAAGACGCCGGCTGGCGACCCTAATCGGCGCCTCTACCAGAACGACCACAAGCGGAAAGGCCCCATGCCGACTTCCTCCAGTCGGCAGGTGGCCACAGTTGAAGAGGAGCAGCCTGAAGAGCGGCCCGCTCCCAAGAAGAAGGGTGGAAGGCCGGCTTGGCAGCCGTCTTTCTCCTACGAACAAGCACTCGACGCCCCTGCAAGTTCCACAGCGGCGCGAAGCCGTCCAACCACACAACCCGGAAATGCCACTGGCTCACCCGCATCACCAAGGGCGAGGGGATGCTGCCGCCTCCGCCTCCCGGCCTGCCGCCTCCAGCCCCCCAGCAGCCGGCGGCTCGGCCGGCAGTCGGCGCCATCCAAGACGAATTCCCCGAAGAGCACGCCGCCTACATCGTCTTCACCAGTCAAGCCGATGACAAGCGCAGCCGACGCCGACAGCATCAAGAAGTGAACGCAGTCGCCACCAGCGCCCCCGAGTTCATGCACTGGTCAGAAAAACCAATCAGCTGGAGCCAGGCGACCACCTAGAGGTGATGCCTTCGCCTGGCTCCTATGCAATGGTCTTGGATGTCACCCTCGCGACGGAGAGGCGAGCTGCCAGATTTTCCCGCGTCCTGATAGACAGTGGAAGCAGTATCAACATACTGTACCGCGATACCATGGAGAAGCTGAACATCAAAGCCAAGCAGCTCATGCCGAGCCGCACCGTCTTCCATGGTATCGTCCCCGGCCTGTCTTGCTCCCCAATCGGCAAGATCAAAATGGATGTTCTCTTCGGAGACAAAGATCATTTCCGCCGAGAAGCAATATGGTTTGAGGTAGTGGATATGGAGAGCCCCTATCATGCACTGCTTGGCCGACCTGCTCTGGCCAAGTTCATGGCTGTGCCCCACTACACCTACCTGAAGATGAAGATGCCGAGCTCGAAGGGGATCATCACGGTAGCCGGCGACTACAAGAAGTCCATCGAGTGCACCATGGCCAGTAGCCGGCTGGCCGAGTCCCTCGTGGTGGCAGAAGAGAAGAAGATGTTGGAACGGGTTGTGGCCATGGCCGGCAAGCAGCCGGCCTTGTCCCCCAACCCCAAGGATTGTGATGCGCAGGGCTCCTTCCAGCCTGCCAAAGAAATAAAGAAGATACCTCTGGACCCGGAGAACCCGGAGAGGTTCGCTGTCATTAGGGCGAACTTGGACAGTAAATAGGAAGGCGAGCTCGTCGACTTCCTCCGTGAGAATCGAGACATCTTTGCATGGTCCCCAAAGGACATGCCGGGTGTCCCGAAGGATTTCGCCGAGCACAAATTACATGTCCGAGATGATGCGAAGCCGGTCAAGCAACCCCTCCGCCGACTGTCAGAAGAGAAGCGAAGAATTGTGGGAGAAGAGATAGCCCGGCTCCTTGCCGCTGGCTTCATCATGGAAGTGTTCTTTCCAGAGTGGCTTGCCAACCCAGTTCTGGTTCTGAAGAAGAATAACAAGTGGCGTATATGTATAGACTACACCAGCCTGAACAAGGCCTCCCCAAAGGATCCGTTTGCTCTTCCACGAATTGACCAAGTGATAGACTCCACAGCCGGATGCGAGCTGTTAAGTTTTTTGGATGCGTACTCAGGGTACCATCAGATCAAGTTGGACCCAGCTGACCGCCTGAAGACTGCCTTCATCACACCCTTTGGAGCTTTCTGCTACCTGACTATGACATTCGGCCTAAGAAATGCCGGTGCCACTTTTCAGCGTTGCATGCAGAAATGTCTCTTGAAACAACTCGGCAGAAATGCCCACGTCTACGTAGATGACATTGTGGTGAAGACAGAGAAGCGCAGTACCTTGCTGGAAGACCTGAAAGAAACATTTGCCAACTTGCGCCGATTCCAGATCAAGCTCAACCCAGAGAAGTGCGTGTTCGGAGTGCCAGCCGGCCAGCTGCTAGGCTTCCTGGTCTCCGAATGCGGCATTGAATGCAACCCCGTCAAGATCAAGGCCATCGAGAGGATGGAGATTCCCACCAAGCTGCGAGATGTGCAGAAGTTCACTGGCTGCTTAGCCTCCCTGAATCGTTTTATCAGCCGACTAGGAGAGAAGGCTCTCCCCTTGTACCGACTCATGAAGAAGTCCACTCACTTCGAGTGGAATGATCAAGCCGACCAAGCCTTTCATGAGTTGAAGAAAATGCTGACCACTCCGCCTGTCCTGGCTGCGCCGACTGAGAAGGAGCCCATGCTCCTCTACATCGCCGCGACTAGCCGAGTTGTCAGCACTGTTGTTGTGGTCCAGCGCCCGGAGGAAGGCCGAGCCCAGCTAGTCCAGAGGCCGGTGTACTATCTCAGCGAAGTGCTATCCGGCTCAAAGCAAAACTACCCGCACTACCAAAAGATGTGCTATGGAGTGTACTTCGCTGCCAAGAAACTGAAGCCCTACTTCCAAGAGCACTCCATCACGGTCGTATGCACCGCCCCGCTTGCCGAGATCATAGGCAGCCGTGATGCATCCGGCCGGGTGGCCAAATGGGCCATTGCATTGGCGCCCTACACGATCTTCTATCAACCCCGCACCGCCATCAAGTCGCAAGCATTGGCCGACTTCCTCGTCGACTGGGCCGAGACCCAGTACTTACCGCCGGCTCCCGACTCTACCCAGTGGCGGATGCACTTTGACGGGTCCAAGATGCGCACCGGCTTGGGAGCCGGCATCGTCCTCACCTCTCCCAAAGGCGACAAGCTCAAGTACATGCTGCAGATCCACTTCGCCGCCTCCAACAACGTGGCCGAGTACGAGGCGCTCGTACATGGGCTCCGGCTAGCCAAAGAGCTTGGCATACGCCGGATCCTGTGCTACGGCGACTCAGACTTGGTGGTCCAGCAATCATCTGGCGACTGGGACGCCAAGGACGTGAACATGGCAAGCTACCGATTCCTCGTCCAGCAGATCAGCGGATACTTCGAAGGGTGTGAGTTCCTTCACGTGCCAAGGGCCGACAACGACCAAGCAGATGCCCTAGCACGGATCGGCTCCACCCAACAAGCCATACCGACTAGCGTCTCCCTCCAGTGCCTCCTCAAGCCATCCATCAAGCCGTCTCCAGAGTCGGATTCCATCTTCGTACTGCCTGCGCCAGATACAGTCGGATCCGACTGGAGAAATCCCGCAGGCGGCATGGGGACTTCGACGACTGGCCCGGGGACTGCCGTAGTCGCACCCGGCACGGGGACTTCAGAACCCGGCCCGGGGATTGCAACAGTCGGCCCGGGGACTGCAACGACACAAGAAGCGGTGGCCGACTCCAATTCAACGCCACCCAACCCACCCACCCGAGTCATGGTGGCCACATTAACAGAAGAAGAAGAAGTCATAGCTCCCTCATGGGCCCAGCCCATCCTCAAGTTCCTAGTCAGCAGAGAGCTGCCGGCTGATGAGATCTCAGCAAGACTAGTGCAACGACGAGCCGCAGCATATACAATAATCAACAGAGAGCTTGTGAAGCGCAGCGTCACTGGAGTCCTCCAGCGTTGTGTCGAGCCAGAAAAAGGAGTGGCAATCCTCAAAGACATCCACCAAGGCGAATGCGGCCACCACGCGGCCTCAAGATCCCTTGTGGCCAAGGCTTTCCGCCATGGTTTCTTCTGGCCGACTGCCTTGGAGGATGCTAAAGAAATAGTCAAGAGCTGCAGAGGATGCCAAGTTTTTAGTTCCAAGCAACACCTGCCGGCTTCTGCCCTTAAGACCATTCCCCTCACCTAGCCTTTTGCCGTCTGGGGCTGGACATGGTGGGCCCCTTCAAGACAGCCCGCGGCGGCCTGACACATCTACTTGTTGCTGTGGACAAGTTCACAAAGTGGATTGAAGCAAAGCCAATCAAGAAGCTCAATGGGCCGACTGCCGTAACATTCATCACCGACATCACTACTCGGTACGGCGTGCCGCACAGCATCATCACCGACAAGGGCACGAACTTCGCCAAAGGAGCACTGGCACGTTTCTGCGCGACGCAGGGCATCCGACTGGACTTAGTGTCCGTTGCCCACCCGCAGTCAAACGGCCAGGTTGAGCGAGCAAATGGACTCATCCTCTCCGGCATCAAGCCCCGACTGGTTGTACCACTGGAGCGATCGGCCGGCTGCTGGCTCGAAGAGCTGCCGACTGTCCTCTGGAGCCTGCGCACTACACCCAACAAGTCAACCGGCTTCACTCCATTCTTGCTCGTGTACGGTGCCGAGGCTGTCATCCCAACAGACATCGAGTTCGACTTGCCTCGGATCACCATGTACACAGAGGAGGAGGCCAAAGAAGCAAGAGAAGACGGCGTGGACCTACTGGAAGAAGGCCGGCTGTTAGCACTCAGCCGGTCCGCCATCTACCAGCAAGGGCTGCGCCGCTACTACAACCGCAAGGTCAAGCCAAGATCCTTCCAAGAGGGCGACCTTGTGCTCCGGCTGATCCAGCGAACAGCCGGCCAGCACAAGCTCTCGGCCCCTTGGGAAGGCCCCTTCGTCGTGAGCAAGGCACTCGGCAACGACTCCTACTACTTGATCGACGCGCAAAAACCAAGAGCACGCAAGAGAGATGACTCCGACAAGGAGTCGGAGCGACCATGGACCGCAAATCTCCTAAGACGATTTTACAGCTGAAAAGCAGTATGTATCACGCTCCCCTTTTGTATTAAGCACGAACCAACAGGCCCCCCGAACAGTACTCGGGGACTGCCTTTTTATTATCTATGAATGACAAATGTCATATCCATGAATGTATTATTACATTTTGAATTCTTGTCTGGCACCGGGTTCGACTAGTCGGCCCGGGGACTGGCCGCCTTGAGCTATATTGAAAGTTTTCCCTAAAGTCAGAAAAGTAGTGCGCCGGCTCCCGAGTCCCCTGTTGCTGAAAGTCGCAGCTCAAAGAACTGACTGTCCGACTAGCAAGAGGCAAGACAGAAAGGACGCCCACAGGAAAAATGGCTAAGGAACAACGAACCTATATAGCAAAGAGACGGCCTCCAAACACGCCTGCCGGCTGCTAGAACAGCCGGCTGGCCGGCTTCCAAAAAACTTAGCTTTAGTCCAGCAGAGCTAGAGTACTTCCCCCCCCCCCCAATCGGCCAGGCACTCCTCCGGCTACAGATTGCAGAGCAACTGTTTGACTGGGGAGGCGGCAACCAAGGGAGGGCGGCAAAGGAAAAAGCAGAAGGACAAAAAGCAAAAGTACAAGGAAAGGCCAAATGCATGCATAAGTTATATATACATAAAAGCCCCCAACAGGCTGGCAACAGACATAAGTTCGAATACACCCAGTGGGTGGAATTGTGCAGATTTGACCAAACATTGTTCCTAAAGTAACAAGACAGGAAAAGCAAAAGATAGCAGACTAGGGCGCGACATGAAGGCTGAGCTGGTCGGTGAAGGCGGCCTCGCCGGCTGAAGGAGCAGCCGCCTAGCGGGTCTCGGCTTGACCACCACCTACGGCAGGCGACGCACTCGCGCGTGACGTGGTGCTGGAGGTGCGGTCAGGCTGAGGCTGGCCGGCTCCTCCACCAGCCGGCTCGGCGTCTTCACCCTCCTCCTCCTCCTCTTCACCCTCGTCGCTGGAGTCGATCTCCTCCACCGAGTCTTCGCCATACGCCGGGTCCAGCCCGAACCACTCCTCCGGCTGGGCGACACCGTTGTCGTCTACCTCAGGGGCGAAGACGCTGGTGTCGGCGTAGTCGGCGATTGCCAAAGCCCGCCGGATGATGGCCGGCCGTGCCGGCTCCAGCTCCGTGTCGGCTTGCTGCCGCCAGGTAGCCAGCTGGTCCAGGCTCAAGCCGGGATACCAGGCCTTGACGAACTCCAGCGCCCGCCTGGCGCCGGAGCGAGCCACCGAGGCCTTCCAAGCCTCGAAGTGGCCGACTGCCACCTCCAGCGAGTCAGCGGTCCGACTGGGGGTGCGGGGGACCACTTGGCCGGGCCAGAGGGCGGCCAAGACCTGCGCCCCCGCACGCTGAAGCCGGCGGAGCAGCCGGTGAGCCGGCTGGATGCGAGCCTGGATCGCCAGGAGCTGTTCCTCCAGCGAGCGACCGGCGGTTGGCGAGATTTCAAAGCCAGCTTGCCTCCGCGCCTGGCGACGGGCCTCGATGGTTTGGTTGGCGGCAGTAGAATAGCCAGGGAAATACTCTGCGCAAGAAAGAAGAAGAAAGGAAGAAAAGAGCACCAAAATCAGAAAACAAGCCAAAGTGGCAGACGGCAAGAAAGGACGAAGAGGTAGGCGGCTTACCGTCAACCAGATCTTCGATCTGGCCGTAGCCAGAGATCAGAGTCTGCCTGGCCTCAGCACCGCCAGCCGCCTCCTTCTCGAACTCGGCCTGGAGAGTGGCTTCGCGGTCCTGCGCAGCCTTCAGGGCCGCCTTGTGGCCTTCCTCCTGATCGGCCAGCTTCTTGGCCAGGCGGTCGCGCTCCTGCACCAAGGCGGCGAGCTCGACATCCTTGGCACGAAGGGCGGTCTGAGACTCCCCCAGCTGTGCCCTCAGACTGGCGTTGGCCGCTGCAGAGACGGCAGGAAAAGAAGAACAGTAAGAAGTCATCAAGGAAGATCCGACCCGACTGCTCAGCAGTCGGCCCGAATCTCGGGGACTACACCCAGTGGGTGCGCTGACGCGCCCCCACATGAGATAAAGAACAAGGCACGTACCTCGGCTTTCAGTAAGGTCGGCGGTCTTCTGAGCTAGCTCCCGAGCCTGGGAGTTGAAGGCGGCCGCTCGAAGGTTGTGGTAGTCCTGCAAGATGGACAGAAGACCGAAGTAAGAACAAAAACAGCAAAGGCAAATCCACCAAGAAGTTCCAAGCCGCCTGCTCAGCAGCCGACTCGGAACTCGGAGACTACACCCAGTGGGTGCGCTAACGCGCCCCCACGGAAGAAATCAAGATCAAAGAGAAATCAAGATCAAGACGAGGCAAGATGGGAATACTAACCCGGATGGCTGCCCGCGTCGCGAGGAACTCGTCGGTGAACTGCCTCAGCGCCGTGGCTTGGCTTTGGAGCCGGGTCCAGACGTCTTGTGCAGCCACGTTCACCACGGCCGTTCCTCCGCCTGGCGTCCACCCCGAGGTAGCGCTGGCCGCCTCCGCATCTCGGGCCGACGAGCTGGAGCCCACGGCCGGCTGTGGCTCCGACGCGGCCTTCTGCGACTCCGACGCGGCCTTCCCCGCGCGCCGGCTCGACGGAATCCGGACCGCCGTCTCAGCCCTCGCGGCCGGCTCGCCCTCCGCCGACTGTGCAGGCGGCGGATCAGGCCGGCCGCCTTGGGCCGCCCCAGTTGGCGGGGTCGGCTCCGGCGCCTTCTCCAAGATGATGACATCGTCGCCGCTTCCCCCCAGCCCTGGCTGGTCGCCGCTGGCTCCCCCTGGCGAGGGTTCCATGTCCCCAGGCGCCATGACGCGCAGCGGGGTGACCATCAAAACCTCCCCCGCCGCCGCCGCTGCTTCAGCCTCTGCTTGGGCCCTGGCTGCAGCATCGGCGAGCGCCTTCGCCGCCTCCCCCTCCCGAGCCGCCTGGGCAGTGGCTGCCTTCTGCGCCTCCGCCTCCCGTGCCTCTCGCTCCACCCGCGCCTCCCGCGCGTTCCTTTCTATCGCCTCCTGAAGGTCGGCACGGGGGTCCACGCGGCGGGTGGTGCTCCCAGAGCCCCTCGGCGACTCGACGACGGAGTCGGCAGCCGCCCGCTCAAGCAACAACGGAGCTCTGATCATTTCGAGAAAAAAGACGAGGTCTCAAGAACTACCAAAGAAAAGAAAGAAAAAAGAGTATACGAAAGAAAGATTTGGACTCACGCCGACACGGCCTGCGGTTGCTTCACCGCCTTGCGGAAGCGAGCCGCCTTCACGGCCGCCTCCTCCCGCCTGGTGGCTGCCGCCCCGGCTCTGGGCTTCTTCGTTCGGCTGCCGAACAGACCCTGGGCGGCGCGACGCTTCTGCCCTCCGCCCCGAGCAGGCGGTGCGGCGGAGGAACCCGCGCCGCGTCCAGATGCCGGCTGGCGGCGCGGGACGGCTTCGGCCTCATCGTGGTCCGGCCAGTCGTCAAAGGTGGCACTGAGCCCGGAGCCGCCGGCTTGGCCACCACCCGGCTCGACGTCGTCCTCCATACCGGCTGCCGCCAGGTCGGGGTCCTCCTGATCGTGTTCGGTCTGGTCGGGGACGAATCGGCGCTCCGAGTCTGACCCACCGGCCGGCCGAAGCAGAGGGCTCTGTCAAAAAGCAAACCGACTAAGTTAGAGTCGGCTATGAAGAACTCGGCAACGAAGTTGAGAGAAAAAGAAGACACGGGGAGAACATACCGTTGGCGGTGGATTGGCTCGGCTCTATGGCTCCATGCCGAATTGCCACTCTTCGGAGAGCTTGCAATTCGCAAGGTAGTTCACCATGTAGGCAACCTCCACGCGCGGCATCTCCTTGGTGCACATTCGGCTCGGATCGAGCTGGCCGCTCATCTGACAGATCAGATGAGGCCGGCTCTGGAGAGGTAGAACCCGGCGCGTGACGAACGCGGCCAGAAGGTCGGACCCCGTCAGGCCCTCCGACTGAACCATCACCCGCAGTCGGGCGATGGCGGCGTTTCCAGCCTGCGTCAGCGTCATAGCCCGGAAGGACCACTGGGGCAGCCTGCCCGCCGGTGGGCCGGCTACGTAAGCCGGCAGGTTGATGTAGTCGCCCCGTGGGGCGATGTTCCGCACGTAGAAGTACGACTTCTGCCACTTCTTCACCGATTGGATTAGCGGGATGACGGGGAAGGGGTTGTCGGCACCCAATCTCTGCGACGCGATGAAGGCACCAGTCTGAGCCGGCACGCCCCGCATGCGCGTGCCCAGTTTCGACTGGAAGAGCTCCCCCCAGAGCTCAAGGGTGGGGAGGACGCCGAGGTAGCCCTCGCACAGGGTGACGAAGGAGGACAGCAGCACCACCGCGTTGGGGGTGAGATGGTGCGGCTGGAGCTGATAGAATTCGAGCCAGGAGCGGAAGAAGGCGCTCACTGGAAGGCCGATGCCACGCAAGAAGTGCGATCGGAAGACCACCCGCTCGCCCTCCTGCGGCTCCGGCCTGATTTCCTTCGCCGGCGCGAGGCGTACCTCCACCTTGTCCGCCCCGGGCAGCCGCCGCGTGTTGCGGAGAAAGTTGACATGGTCTTCGTGCACATTGGAGCCGTCCCAATCCCCGCCGAGCTGCTCTACGGCGGGAGGCATGGCGAAAACTAGCGCGGCGGCGGAGGAATGCGCAGTGGAGAGCGCGGCGGCGAGGCGCTGTCGCAAGAGCGGGAGAGCGAGGAAGATGGTGGAAGTAGGAGGAGCGTGCGAGGGCCTGCCGCCCTCCACCTCCCCCTACTTATAGCCCCGCGCGGCCGGACCGGAGAAGCCGAGCTTGGGGGGAGTCGTGGGATTAACTGCACCCACTCCCCCCACGCCTCGCGATTATTGCGCATAAATGCGAGCCGGAACTGCCACACGGGACGTGCGGGCGGTTTCGGGATGTAGACAATCCGCGCCTGGGCCGGGGCGCGGACGTGGCGGGCCCCCTCCCTGCGGCGACGTCTCGTCACGCGCGTGGGCTGGCAGGCGTTCCGGCCCGCGGCCCGATGCACGGACTGGCGGGCTCCCGCCCTCCGACTCCGGGGTATTTCGACTCAGGCGGCGCGCCTGACCAAGGCCGGCTCCCAGCTGCCGGCTTGTCAGGATAGGAAGCTGATCGAGCTTCTCAAGCCCTACTCCACCTCGAAGCCCAACCAGCTTCGGGGACTACTGTCGGAGTAAATGGCCACGGGTAGCCTAACCGACTGCCCCTGGTTCTTCTGAAAAAATTATCAGGCCTTCGGGCCTCCAAGCACTCCAAGCATTGGGCCGCCTTCCCTGGCCGGCTACCTCTGAAGCCGACTCCCGGAAGGCGACCCTGCCTCAGCGACCCCTCCCCAGGACGACTACGGGGTGGCCGACTCCAAGAAGCCGGCCAGGAAGGACGCCGGCTCCAAAGAGCCGGCCGAGACCACAACCACTCCAAGACGCTCCCACATAACGGCGACAGGACGGGGTGTGGCCACAGTGCGACCCACTACCCCCGAAGCCCGAGGCGGGCATGGCTACAGGAGGCCGTACGGGACGGCCGTCTCCCGTGCGGCTCGGCACTGTACCCGTGCCAGCCTCGACGTCATCCACGACCGACTCCTGTACGGCACAAGGGCGGCGGGCCCCTTCAGCCAGAGAGAGGCACGAAGATGGCCTGGCCTCTCCCAGTGGGCCAAGGGCAAAGCCGGCCCCCAGAAGCCGGCTACCCCCTTCCTCAAAGCAGGAGCCCCATTAAGGAGACAAGACGAGGTAAGGCTACAGTGAGAGCCCTGGAGGCGGCCCACTATAGCCACGCTTACCTCGACGAAGCCCTCGTCATCAGAGGCAAGGCTACAGTAAGCAGCTGCCGACAAGACCCTAGGCGGTGGGGCCGGCCTGTCGACCAAGAAGCCGGCAGCCGGCGGAGAAGCCGGCGAGCGTAGACACTGACGGCTGGGACCAGGGCCCAGCCGGATTACCATTGTACCCCCGGGGGGTAGGCCTATATAAACCCCCCGGACCACCCATGCAAAGGGTTGGCTTCTAAGCAGAGCACACACACCATAGATAGAGAGAAGCAAGAGCTAGCCTTGTTCTTCTTCTCCCTTGATCTCAACAGCTCTAGGAGCGATTGTAGCTACCTTTCATCGATCTAGTGATCATGCGGAGACCCCGCAGAGTAGGACTAGGGGTGTTATCTCCTCGGAGAGCCCCGAACTTGGGTAAGATCCGCCGGCGTGCATGTCTTCGCCTCATCCCGTTTCCAGGCACCGGCGACGTTTTATTGGCTCCCACAATGATAAGCCATCCCTTGGCATATGTCGCACCAACCACCCGACAAATTCCCTACCGAAACCATCACGCTTGTTGTGAGAAGCTTATACCCAAACCTGCCCCAAATGGGACAAAAAATTTACCATGGCATGTTGATGCCGCTCCATGATAGCATGCCAAGTTCCATGAATTTTGGACGAGTTTTGGATTTACTAGAATTTCAAAACCAGGTATCTCAATGTTTACGGGCGAGTGACGATGGCAGGTTGTTTGAAATTCATTCCTATTTCTTGCATGGGACCTAAGCATGGAACCAAGGACACAGATTTGATTTTTCAACCAATTTATATGCATTGGAGCATGTGCATGTAGTTCAAATTTGAATTGTGCACATAAAATGCCTGGAAAACCCACTTAATATATAAAAATGTCCAAACGAACCCTGAAAAATTCCAAAATTAAACACAACACTCCTGTTGTTCTATGTTGACACTGAATTTTTTTTAAACCAATAAGAGGCAACGGATATCGTTTCGTCCCCAAAGGTGGCACGTTCCCAACCGAAACCATCACGCTTGTTGTGAGAAGCTCTGGTTTGTGAGAAGCTTATACCCAAACCTGCCCCAAATGGGACAAAAAGTTTACGACAACATGTTGATGCCGCTCCATGATAGCATCACAAGTTTCATGAATTTCAGATGAGTTTTGGATTTACTAGAATTTAAAAAGCAGGTATATCAATGTTTGCGGTCGATTGACAGTGGCAGGGTGTTTGATATTCATTCCCATTTCTTGCATGGGACCTAAGCATGCAACCAAGGATATAGATTTGATTTTTCAACTAGTTTATATGCACTGGAGCATGTGCATGTAGTTCAGAATTGAATTATGCACCTGAAATTCCTACAAAACCAAGGTAATTTATGAAAATATCCAAACGAACCCCGAAAATTTCCAAAATTAAACACAACACTCCTGCTATTCTATGTTGACACTGGAAAAAATTTGAAAGCAATAAGAGGCAACAGATATCGTTTCGTCCCCAAAGGTGGCACGTTCCCTACCGAAACCATCACGCTTGTTGTGAGAGGCTCTCGTTTGTGAGAAGCTTATACCCAAACCAGCCCCAAATGTGTCTGATTGTGGGTTCCGGCAACCCTTGAGGTTTGAACACTGGGGGTGTGCACAAAGATCCCCCTCTCTCTCCCTAGCTCGCTCTCGCCACGATCTCAAGGCCTAACTCGACAAACTCGATGAACAAGGGACACAAGAATTTATACTGGTTCGGGCCACCGATGTGGTGTAATACCCTACTCCAGTGTGGTGTGGTGGATTGCCTTGTAGGCTGAGGATGAACAAGTACAAGGAAAGAACTGCCTCCTGAGGAGAGGTGTTCTTGAGGTCGAGAAGTTTGTGAGTTGGTCTTGGCGGAAAGAGTCCAATCCAAGATCCCCCCTTTCCTACGGTGGTGGCTAGTCCTATTTATAGGGGCCCGGGTCCTCTTCCCAAATATTAGGCGGGAACGGATCCCACAACGGCCGGATTTGAAGGGAGAGAACTAGTACGAGCTATCCTGACAACAGTAGTCTTCGCCTGCCAAAGGCTCTGGTGGTGACGCCGTCGTGGGCTCCATGGTGACCTCCGTCCTGCCGTCCTGCTGCTCTTGGTCTTGTTGCACCGATATGGAAACCTTTGCCTGATGCCTCGGGACTCCTCGCCAACGCTCGCTCCCTTAGCACCAAAGAGGAAACTGGTACTCTACGCCCGCTGGCACCCGCCTGGCCTTGGTCGTCATGGCTCACATCACGGGAACCTCACGAGGCGCTCCTCGCCTTGATCTCTCCGCTCCTCGCGAGCCAGCCTAGCGAGGCTGCCCCTGAGGAGGTCTTGTGTCGTCCCCTCGCGAGGGTCTTGAGTGTTTGCTGCTGAAGATGGGCCGTACCAGGCCGCTGGGCGAGTCCCCCTGGGCCGCAGGCAGGCACGTCCGGGGACCCCTGTTCACAGGACGCCGACAGTAGCCCCCGGGCCCAAGGCGCGCTCAGACTTGGCTTCGAGGCGAAGCCAAAGGGCAAGTGCGGAGCGCTGTAGGCCCCAATAGCCTGCGGCCTTGATTGACGCTTGGCGATTGACAGGATGTGTGCGTCTCCACTTCCCCACACTACCTCGGTAACTGCCCGATTTGACGAGTCCCTGCTGCATGCAAAAAGATCATTATTACGTGCGATCATGGAGGCCGGCGGTTGGCCTCCCTCTGGCTATAAATGGGGAGAGGGGTAGAGCCCATGTTGCTCATTTCTTCCTCCATTCCGCCCGCTTCCTCTTCTTCCTTGGTTCCACTGCCTGGTAACGACACCCATCGCACCGATACGGAGATTCTCGGCCGCCGAGAAGGGAAAACACCCCGCAATGAGCCGGGGCCACTCCCGCCGAAGAAGAGGCTGACCCGCCACCGTGATGTTGTTGTGGGGCCGGAGGTGACGAGGCTTTGGCATGAGCGACCCCCTCCCGGGTATCCGCTGCCTTTCTACGCCCGGGCTGAGGGCTCCGGAGGAGGTGGCAACAATCGATGCCGACCACGTCGCGTCCGCGGTGGCGCGCGCCGCCGCCCCAGGAACCCACGCCGAGGGCTCCTCGCGTGAACTAGTGGTGTGGGTGGTGATGCCCCCGCGCTCTTGGATTCGCTTCCCGTATTTCTTCTCTGCCGAGATGCCGCTGAGGGGTCCCCTCGAGCTGTGGCTGCATCACTCTGAGTGCGATGCCCCAGCGACGGGAGCAGAGGTCGAGGTCATTTCCCTGGACAAGATCTTCATGACTCGTGGATGGGGTGACGTCGCCCAAGTCTGCCGCGCGGAGGGAGCCATCGCCCTCCACTTCGAGTACGATGGAGCCTCCACGATGTTCTTCAAGGTTTTCGACGAGGAAGGCCGCCGCCTTGAGTGCTGCTCGGGAGGTCGTCAGGGTGGTGATGCAGCCAGCGCTGAACCCGCCCTTGGTCCTTCGTTCAGCTCCTCTAGCAGTAGCTGCAGTTCGTGGGAGTCTAGCCACTCTCCTGAGCCTGACGAGACTACGGAGACGAGCGACGACGGCTACGTGCCGCCGAGCTCCCGCCGCGCGCGGAGTGCGGCAGCGGCATCGACTTGTTGTCGTCGATGATCTGGAGGGGCTGGTGTCGTCCTGCCGTGGCCCACTGTTGATGACGGGGTCGGCGACCGTAGCTTGGCTTCATCTTCCTTTTGTTCCATGCGAGGAATTGAGACGAAGCCCGTGGGGGTGTGTAAGAAACTTGTAGTTCTTTTGGCTTAATGCAATATTGCCCTTCATCATGTGCCGTGGTCGTGTATTCCGCTTCAACTAGTCGCCCCTTAGCGTTCCTTGCGATAGCTTGGTGCTCTACACTGACAGGTCCCAGTCCCCAGGCAGGCTACAGCCGTCGCTGGTATGCCAGGTCGCGATGTGGTGGTCAAGGACAGGAGGTGAGCGGCCCGAGGTCCGGTAAGAGCTCCCCTTTAGGGCGCACGCAGCCACCTCGAGGCCGAAAGGGAGGCGAGGTCGCTAAAGAGGAAGAGCGTTAATGAAGGTGGTGAGACTTGCTGGCGTGCGCCTCGCTTCGGCTTTGCTTCCCTCTTCTTTTGTTCTCATGGTAGCTTAGCGCTCTACGCCGGCGGGTCCCAGTTCCCAAGCAAGCGTCATCCGTCGCTGGTATGCCAGGTTGCGATGCCGTGGTCAAGTCCAGGAGGTGAGCAGCCCAAGGTCCCGTAAGAGCCCTTGAGGCGGGATGCTCAAGGGGTCCCCCTTGGCGTGCAAGCAGCTTCATGAGGCCGAAGAAGAGGTCGGTATCACGGGAGTGAGGCAATGAAAGCTAAACAACTTACGCAGTAGCACCGAGCTGACTCGGATGCTTGACTTATCTTACTGATCTTGAGCCGATTAATGGTGCCGGAGCCTGATTCACGCATCAGTGTTGATGGGACAACCGAGCTAGGCTTGCGCTGGCCCTCCAAGCTTTTTCATGTTCTCCTAGGTGCTCTGCATCCTTGGGTCCCTGCCCTTGAGCGAGCTCGGCCGCCGCTAGTATGCCAGGTAGGAACCCCTGAGATGCGATGCTCAAGAGTCCCCCCTTTGACGCGCAAGCAGATTGCATGAAAAAGAGAAGGAGCCTGCGGCGCCGCCCGTTGCCAGCCTCCGGAGATTCCTGCAGGTCAGCGCGAGGGAGGAAATACAAATTGCACCGTGCCTGTTGGTCCGTCGCTGGTCGCTCCACAAGAAGACGAAGGCACTGAGGGCCCGGTGAGGTGACGTGCACGGAGCGGGCCGCGAGCCAGAGCTTGACCACTCAGATTTGCCGGTGTTGCAGGGACGGACCCGAGCACAAGCTCCGTGCCAACGTGTTGAATCCTTGCCGCGGGGCGAGCAGAAGATTAGGCGGCCACGCGGGATGCCATGAAGTGTAGTCAGGTAGGTAAACATCATCTCTGGAAGGGCAAGTAATGCTAGTTCAGATAGATGCGAGAGCGATACATGCCACCGAGACGGACTCGGGCGGCCTGGGGATGATGCAGCCCGAGGGGCGCCCCCAACAAGGTAAGCTAAAGGTGCAAAAAGATACATGTCGCGGGGACAAGCCCGTGCGACCTGGGAATAATGCAGCCAGAGGGGTGCTCCCAGCTGAACAAAAAGGAAAGGGTCACCTGGCATAGTTGCTGAAGAGATGTCGAGGTAGCTGGTGACGCGCGCCGAGGAAGCCGCTCCTCACGAGCCGCTAAGGTCCTGAGCCTCGGGAGGCTCCACTAGCCCTGGTGGCTCCTGGAGGACCATCGCGATCTCTTCCAGGACGGCGTGATGCCTGGCCTCCTGAGTCGCCAGGATGCTCTGCAGGTGGCGCTGGAAGGTGACGGCCGCGTTCGGCAAGCTAAAGGGCATGCGAACGTAGCCGTGACGGGGGCCCTCACACCGACCAGCACGTGATGGCCAGTAACGCTCCTGAGATGCGGCCCTGTTGAGCCCGAGGTAGTCGATGCAGACGCGCACCACACCATCATCGCTTGGATGGGGAGCTGCGCCGGGTAGTGGGCGACGATCGCCGCGCATGGCTCTTGGCGTTTGAATCTCCTGGGTTGTTTGGGTGACGAACTCCTGAGCACTAGGTGCCTAGCGCCTCGTGCCCGCTTGAGGGAAGCGTGCGGCGAAGCACGCCTCTACATGGTGCCTGAGCGCCTCCCTCGTGACGTTGGCTAGGTCTGAGGCCCTGCAAGAGAGAGCCCCGAGCCCAGCCGGAGGAGGGCACCTGGCACGCCTTCCTATGCAAGGGAGGGAGGCGCCCCATCCATGGGCACTGGTCCTGAGGTGGCGCCGCTGGTGGAGCAGGTGCTTCTTCTTCTTGGGGACGGCCTCAAGAGGATAGATGGTGCCTTCATTGTTTGGATCTTCGACCACCGCTGCCTGGTAGGCGCGCTCGAGGGAGCGCACTGCATCTCTCTCTTCACACGGGACTGTGATGACGCCGCAGCTCCCTGGCATCTTGAGGACGTTGTAACCGTGGTGGGTTACCGCCATAAATTTGGCCAATGTTGGATACCCAATGATGGCGTTCTACGGCAGACGGTCGATGAGCTCGGTGCGGTGATCATCGCAGGTACCGAAGGTGATAGGGAGGCGAAACTGCCCTGTCGGGGTGGTGGAGCCGTCGGTCACTCCTGAGAAAGGCTTGGTAGGCTGAAGCTGATCATATGGCACTTGGAGGCGGTCGAATGTGTGGACGGAGAGGACATTGAGCCCTGCTCCACCATCGATGAGGGTCTTGGTGACTTGGACGTTGCTGATGATGGGGGAACAGAGCATCAGGAGGGCGCCGGCAGTTGCCGCGCACTTGAGCTAGTCCGCCGAGCTGAATGTGATGGCGCACTTGGACCACCGGAGCGGGCTCCTGGCTTCAAGGCTGGGAAGGACCGCGTTCACCTCACGAGCAAACTGCTTGAAGATACGCTGAGAGGCTGGGGCCTGAGAGCCTCCCAGGATGCAGGCAATGGTGCGAGGCTCTTGGAAGCCCCCAGCCCCCTCGTCTTGATGGTGGTCGTCGTTCCTTCTTGGTGGTGGCGGCAGAGGAGGGAGGTCAGCCTTGCCCTGCGGGCGATCCTCACGAGGCTGGTCCCTCCAAGCGCCCTAGCGAGGTTGGTCGTGCCAGCGGTCCTCACAAGGCTGGTCGCGCCACTTCTGGCGGGGACCGCGGTCGTCCCAGCATCCTCCTGTTCGGCCTCCTCCACGGTCGTAGCCTCGGTCATTGCGGTCGGGGCGTCGACCGAAGTGTCCATTGCGAATGGCCCTGAGATCCTAACAGTCGCTGGTGTTGTGGCTGTGCACATTGTGGAAGGTGCAGAATGGGCGGCTGCCCCTAGATGACTCTGGGTGGTCGCGGCCGCGTTTGACCTCCGGCTCGGCCGTGAGCACGGCTGCTACCTTGTGTTTTACGTCATTAACCTTGGCCTTCTTGTCTTCTGGGTCTGCTGCTGGGAGCTCAACGAGGGAGAGGCGCCCTTCCTCGGCCCTTGTGCACTTGGTCTCAAGGTTGAACAGCTCCAGGGCCGTGCACATGTCCTCGTGGATGGCGAGCTCCTCCTTCATCTTGACGTCGCGGACGCCATCAGAAAACGCGGAGATGATGACCTCGTCTGTCACCTTGGGGATCTTGAGGCGCACGCTGTTGAAGGCGCTGGATGTACTTCTGGAGGGTCTCTCCTAGCCGCTGCTTGATGCGGCGCAGTCACCCGCGGCCGGAGGGCAGTCGCGAGTGCCCTGGAAGTTGGTGAAGAAGCGGTCGCGCATCTCACCCTAGGAGGAGATCGATCTCGCAGGCAGGTTTACAAGCCACGAGCGCGTGCCATCCTTGAGAGTCATGGGGAACTAGGTCGCCATGACATTCTCATCGCCGCTAGCCGCCTCGATGCTTAGTTCGTAGAGCTGGAGGAACTCGGCGGGGTCGGGGGTGCCATCGTAGGGCGGAGGCGGGTCTGGCTTGAACTTGCCGGGCCAGACAACACGACGCAGTTCGGGAGTGAAGGCACGGCAACCTGCTGTAGTCACCGGAACCCGCTGCGGAGGCGGACCCTGGTCTTGGTATCCGCACATAGTCGCCATGGGCGGTGCGCGTTCCTGACCCGGTGGTGCGGGGAGTGCAGGAGCGTCCTGCCGTGGCCGAGGGACCTCACGGCAGCTTCCTTTATCATGCGCGGGCGCCCGGCGCGGGGGATCGCGCCGTGGGGCCGCGCGTCTTGGTGCGAGGGCGACGTCTTGAGGTGGAGGTGGTGGAGGCGCTCCGTGGGCCACATTGCCTGCGGCAGGAGGCGAACGAGACAGCGAGAGAGACGGCGCAGGAGAGCCCCCAGCGGCACTGACAAGCTCGACGATGCGGTCCAACCACTCCTCGTAGAGGTCGTCGACTGGGCGGGAGCGTAGGAGCTCGCGCGCCGTGCGCAGCGCAGTCTGCGCGTCCACGGGCCCGTGACGCGCGTGAGACGACGATCCCGCCGGAGTCAGTGACTGGGTGGCGGTGCATCCGTCCCGCCGCATGGAGGGGTGCAGCGACGAAGCATGCTGCTCAGGTGTCACGACCGGATTTTCGGGATATTAATTTCCCAGAAAACGGCCTTTGTGCTCACCAGCCCCAGGATTACTGTTAGGTGATGAGGCACCAACTTGATACAAGAATTCCAAGCAAGGTACAAAATATGTAGTACAAGACCATTGTGGCCTAGGAGTACAACACTTGGTTTCTACTGGGTGATGGCGGAAGCGGTATGTGGTTCATCTGCGTCTATGGGACTCCATTTCCCACAAGAACAGCTGACCAGGATAACTCCTATCTTCGCGAGGCTGCTACCGTCAACACGCAGGTTCCGGGGCTGTCGTTGCAATGCTGTCACCATGCGCGAAATCTGGCCAAGACAATAGCCAGGGACAAGCCAGTGAGTACGTTTGAATGTACTCGCAAACATTAAGAACACGGGTAAATACATAACAAGAGGTAATCATACTCCGAAATATTTTATGATCAAAACGTCTGTCCTGAAATGAACGAAAATCTGAGATGCATCCATGCAGGTCGAATATGAACATGTAATACGGGAGTAAAAATAGAATGCACTGACCGAGTGTCTGAAATGACTCCTCGAAAGGTTGCGATTAAATTAACAATGCCGCAGTCGGGCGTCTGAGCGACACCACATAAAGGGCTTATAAAGAAAAGTTAAATAACAAACATGCCGCAGTCGGGCGTCTGAGCGGCGCCACATAAAGGGCTTATATAAGAATAATCACAGTGAGCATCCAAGAGGTAGAACCGTCCCAAGGATACTCAAAAATGCAAATAAAGGAACTGGTTAGTCCACAATAATAATAATCATAATCCTCGTATGACAGAGGTCATAAACAAAGTTCTAGTATATCCGTTTCTCCATCCGAAGACCGTCATTGAGCTCTAGTTTAACCGTGTCTCGATCCGAATACCGTTACTATGATCTAGTTTAACCGTGTCTCCATCCGAATACCGTTACTATGATCTAGTTTAACCGTGTCTCCATCCGAATACCGTTACTATGATCTAGTTTAACCGTGTCTCCATCCGAATACCGTTACTATGATCTACCTCAGACTGAAGTCCTTACTCATGAACATGGCTATCCGAATGGATATATCCTCAGAGGGTGTACTATTTTCCCACGAGTAACGGATTTACTTAGCCCATCGGGACTAATTCCGTCTACGGCCTTTTAATTGACAACACGCCTGAGCTGCACACACCAGCTTAACTTACCGGTGTCTGGAATCACCCACGACACCTGTCAAGCAAAACTCTAAGTGGGGAGGCTACAACCTCGACGTAGCATGGGATCAAATTTATATTCGCGCGCTCTAAGGGGTGACCCCCTCTCGGTCCCAACCGGAAACACCCATGCCCCCGGACCAGGTGGCATGCCTACCGGATGCACCCGGTATCTTCCACCATGGCCTCTCTGTACGGTGTGTGCTTTGGTAAGGGGTTGACAACTTACTGAACCATACCCTACCCGTGGCAGGGACAAGTGGTAGCACGAGACAAGTAGGGAAAGTCACTGAACGAGACTCGGCTACGACCGACTCAGGTGCTCCAAGTATTCCTTGAATGATAGCATAACCAAAATATTTCCATTAACAGACAGAGTCACTGCTCATCAAAACTCATCATGCCATACCGGACACACTCGTCCCGACGAGGAACTAGGGACAAGCTCGTGTCTACCCAAGACCACGACTCTCCTGGCTTCCTGCCGGTATGCATGAAAAGTCCACGAGGATGATCACTATCACAGCATATCCATTTATAACAGCAAGGAAATCTCCAATATGCATTCATGCAATGTGACTATACCGTTGCATAAGAATAACGTATGCTCCAAGTCGAAGTGGTGTTGTAACCACATCAGAACACCACACAAAATATTATTGCCAGAGTTCAGAAATGCTTGCCTTCAAGAGTGTGCAAGGGGAGCACTATTTTTGAAAGTTTCTCTTCTCTCCATTTCTCAGGATTTCTGCGCCTTCACTAAACCCGAGTGGACGGCGCGTGGGTCACTGACAGTGGGTCCAGGGGGCCCACTGGTCAGGTTTGACTAGTCCTCTCCTCCCTCCTCTTCCTCTGCCCGAACGGAGCGTGGCTCCGGCGGTCGCCGTCGACGAACGGCGGCTCCCCACGGGCATCCGAGGGCGGGGATGGACTGGCCAGACCGGGGCGGTCCTCTGGGTGGTCGCTGGGTCGACGGTGGTGGGAGGAGTCACCGGCGGCGAGCTCCGCGGCGGAGAGGGCTACGGGAGGGAAGTGAGGTTTGGGCTCCGGTGGTCTCCGATCGAGGCTGATGCGCTGGGCAGCTCCGCAAGATCAAGGGGAAGCGATTGGTGGCGTTGGATTGGCGGGGGAGTGGCTGGTTGCGACGAATGGCACCGGAAAGCAGCGGCGGCCGAACCGGCCGGAGTTGGGGAAGATGGCCTCTCCGGGCCAATCCACTGCTTGGGGAGAACTAGGGGGAAAGCCTGGGGTCGCCTGAGGTCTTGAACGAGTTCGAGGATCCCTTAAATAGGCGCTCGAGGTCAGTCCCGCGGCGGCCGAGGATAAGAACGCTGGCGACCGCGATGCCGTAGCTGCAGGGCGATGTGGCGGCGACGAGCGCGTGCCGATGGGCTTGGGGATAAGCTCGAGTTGTTCATAGGGGCAGCTGGTGCGCTGGTGTGGTTTGGGCGGCGCCGTCCATGGCAGAGGCTCGCTGCCGACGCTGGCGTGCCGGCAAAAGCTCTGCCAGCGGCGCTGTAGGGTGCCAGGGGTGGCGTGGAGAGTGGGCGAGCGTAGTGCGCGGTTCAGCAGGTGAGCAGGGGCCAGGGACGGGACGCGACGAGGGAGGCAGTGCGACGCGGCAGCTCAGTGCGCGCGCGTGCAAAACGTGCGCTCTGGGCGCGCCCAGAGCACGCACGGGACATGCTCGACGAAATGCCAGGGCAGCCTAGAGTGTGAGAGTGAGGCTGGCAATTAACAGGACTAGGGTAGGGATGGCTAGGAGCTTAGTGGACAAGGTTGCTGGGTCAGTGGAACAAGATCATAGTGCAAACTAGGAAACATGCCCAAAACTGGTTGTGCACACCAAGTGTTCGACAGAATGCCAAATGCATCTAGGCAACTCTTGGAGTGGCCACAAACTCCAGATCAGGGTCTCCCTGGATGCAGGTGATGATGGTAGGATCACTTGGGCAAAACCAGAAACTTTCTAGTGCAAGCTTTGCAAAACCATAGTTTTGGATAGAGAGAAGAAGATCTCATTGCATGCACTTAAGATCCTCCAATGGGTCCATTCTCCTGGACTTAAGGGTTTGGCAGGGAGGGCTACAAGCAGGAAAAAGCTCAGGGTCACTAGAGCAAAATAAAATAGGGTTGCAGTACAAATCACCAAACTGGACCAGAATGAAAAAGAGGTTGATTCACTCAAATGTTTCAAAGAACACCACTGGGTTTTTGCATGAAGATGAATTGTATGCATCTATTGACATCTCCAAACACTTGGGAGAATTTTTAAAGAAATATTTAAATAGGTTGTAGTGCAAAGGTACCCACTGGACCAGATTTGTAAAGATGATGTAGAGCTCAAAATCTCCAATAACCAACAGATATTTTTGTATAAAAGTGATGTGGAAGCATCACATGACATCCCCAAATTTTGCTGAAATTTTTAAAGGTATTTGTCAAATGGTTGCAGTGCAACAGAAACTTCAAATTCCAAAGAAATAATTTCTAAAAGAGTAAAGCTCTGAGAAAACAAATCTTGCAATAAAATCCACTGATAAAGAATTGCTTTATAGAAAGAGTATACAAATCCAATAATACTTTTGGAAAGTTTTCACTTGAGGTAAAAACCCATAATGTCAAAAGGGGAAAATCAAAACAAATGGAAAAGTTTTTATTTCCTGGCAAAATTTTAATTAATAAAACAAGGTAAAATTTTTGGGGTGTCACAACACTACCCCCTTAAGAAAAATCTCGTCCTCGAGATTTGTTAAAAGCAGTTTTGAACAAACATTGCTCTTACTAAAAGAAATCATTTAATTGTGCAAAAACAAAGAGGCTACAGTGAGAGGGCAATTAGTGGTGTAAAACCATAGTGTGGTACACCGGCGTTGCGTGGAATAATCCAAGGTCGGGGAAAACGAGATATTTCTATGCGGGTACAGTAATTTAGAATAAATTCTAAATTACTAAAATACGCTGGTCGCACCCGAGAGCACAGTGCTCTCTCTGGCTGGCAGGTGGACCCGGGGCCTACTGTCGGCCTCTTCTTCTACCTCTGGCTCTCTTCTCTCTCGCGTGCTCTCCCGCGCCTCCTCCACCGGTGACGCCTAGCGCGTAGGGCACCTAGGCCGTACTGCGGTAGTGCGCAGCGTGCTAGCTGCCGGTGCAGCGTGCACTCACCTCGCGGGCCAGTGCATTGTCGGCACTGCTCGCGGACTCGCCTCCGAACACCGGTGATCGAGCGACGATTGGCGCTGGTGGACCTCGCCCACCGTACACCGATCCCGAGCTATAAAACGATCGCGGTGCTCCTCTCTTCTTCCTCACACCTGGCCTCGCTTCTACTCCGCCTTCCTTCTCCTCCATTGCTGTTAGCAGGAGCTCGAGACGGGGCTCTAATGGCGGAGGCGATGCCGGACTGGTATGTAGTCCTGGTGTGTGGAGGTTTGGCGGTGCTGCTGGGGTTCTCCGTGCTCCTGTGCGCGATGATCCTGGATGATCGTCATGATGCTGCCGCTCGAGTGTTAGCTCTTCGCGGTGGCGGCGATCATGAAGATTAGGTGCGGCATCGAGTGCTAACTGCTGTCGGTGTGTTGGGTCAACTCGCGCCCGAATGATTACTCACAAATCTCTCTTACTGAGACTGTGGTGTCCTCGGGTGTGATCAGTTAGGCGCAAAAATGTGTTTGAGGCTTTGTAATCAGTGCACGAGGTCGAGTGGGTGTAGCTGTGAGTCTGCTATTGCAGTGCTGCGCGAATAAAAATCTATGCCGTGAAGATATATACGCTGCAGCGACTCGGGGAAAGAAACTCATCACGAAAATCTATTGAGAGAGAAAATAAAATCACTTAAAACCAAAATAACAGCAGTAAAACTGCTCACATAGATGAAACCAAAAATCGAATCTGTCGCACAAATATTGGGTACCACGCACAGGTTACAACACGTAAATAAAAACTGGAATAATAAATACAGCGGTGACGTTTACAAAGAAAACGGCAAAAGGACAGGGTCCTGAGAAAACGCCTCTGGCACTGGGGCACACTCCTCTTCTATCGGGGGAAGTGGGTTGACCAGTCGATGAATGCGCCTCTCCTGGTCAGGCCTCAGTGGTCTGCCAATACCAATCCGAGGATTTAAATCAGCGAGGCTCTGGAGATAACCCATCACCCGCTGAGTCAAACGCTCCTGAGCGATAACGTACTAAGCAAGGTTGGCCAGTACTGGATCTCTCTCAATTCGTCCACCGGGAAAAGATGCAACTTCTCCGGGTGCTGCACGGCTCGGAAAATAATAATATCCTCGTTCGCTGGCATAGGGTACCGCGAATCGAAGATGAGCGAGCGCCTCGCACGCAGCAGCTTCTATGGCCATATGCGGAGTCGGCATGGATTTCCCCACGAAGGAAACTTCCGTTGGGTCTTGGTTTGGGTATGCGGGAGGGATGTGTACTACTTCCCAATATTTCGAGGTGGAAGGGGTTATCCTCGATTTGAGCAACTCGTACTGGGGTGGATGGGTGGCACTCATGGTACTGCGGGTGAAGTCCCACAATAATTTAACAAAACTCCCCGGGGTTGCGTCTGGGGTTCTCAGATAAATACTGGGGGTCGGCATGGCAACGAAAAGGCTGTGAGAGTAGTGCACAAGGTGAGGGGTACTCGGCAAGGTCACGAGGTGGCCTTTTATAGCATGGGGGCTGGGTTATCTACCGGGGTGAAGTGTAACTGGTTGTCGGTCTTGTGCTCGGGTCAAAGCCACAGATATACATATCACATAAATGTGATGCATTACTGTGGGAGCCGTCGGGGTTGGTCCTGGTAGCTGCGCCCGAAATTTAAAAATGCAACTATACGCCAACGTACATATGCATAGCTACTACTCCAAAAACAGGGGCGTTCAAGCAGATAGCATTAAATAAAAACGATACAAGGTCACACCGTTACAAAGCGTAGGAAAACTAAGGCTCGATACAACTCGAGCGACTTAGTCTACTTCGTTAATGTCTAAGTGGGCTGGCCTGGCGGATGCCGAGGTTTCTCCACGGGTTTCTCCGTCAGGATTAGCTGGCTGAGGTTGAGGGGCTGCAGGGTCGGGGTAGTGGTGATGACCATCACAGGGGTTGTTGGCCACAATCCTGTTGGAATGGGTTCCTAAAAGGCGACGAAGCGCTTCTGGGGACACCAAAGCACTCTGGTTGATGGCTGGGGCAGACCTGAAGGGATCGATCGGGTGTCCGAACAGCACGACTGGGTTGTCGGCGTCGGGCTCCACTTCTCTTCTTGCCGGGGCTTGGCGAACCAGTTCTCCACGAGCTGCGATGAGATCAAGGGTGACCTGTTCGAACAGTTGCTCTAGTGCGCTCGCATAGCGCACCAGATGCAATAGTGCAGGATCTGTCTCGTGATCTCCGTTGGCAACCTGGGGCGGCCTACCATACCCGTCATGACTGGGGTAGTAGTAGAAAGAGCGACACTTAACTCTAGGCGACAAGTGCCAGAGTTGAACTATAGCTTCTCGAGCTGCCAGTTGGATGGCTTGTGGCTCAAAGGAAGTTGTCCTTCCAGTGAACCTGTAGGGGCGTTCTGGCGACAGACCCATACCATAGATGTGCACAGTGGCCCAGTACTGACGGCTCTCACCGTACATGGGTCCTTGGTACACTACAAATTCAGGGGGCTCTTCTAATGCATAGGCATGGCGGGTGAGGTTTGCGAGCATGGTTGCAAAACCTCCAAGGTTGGTTGCTGTGGTCTCATTGTGATCAATGGGGCCAGGCATCGTGGCTTGGTTTTGGAAAAGGGGCTGTGCTGTGCTGGGTTGAGGCTAGCGCGCCCTTTTATAGGAAAAGGGGACGGAGTCTTCCTTCGCACGCTTGCGAATGAGACGGGTTGGGTGTCGGTCACTGGCGTGTGATCGACGGGCTAGGCTGATAGGTTGGGCACCGTCCGCCGAAAAGGCGTCGGGTCACTGTGGGGCTATCTTATGCGGGAAGCTTGGCCGGGGTTAGGTCAGGGTCTGGTGATTTGGTCAACCTGGGTTTATTGACCTGGCTAAGATAGGATTAGCCAAAGGTCAGCCTGGCTCTGATACTAAGTCTGTCACGACCGGATTTTCGGGATATTAATTTCCCAGAAAACGGCCTTTGTGCTCACCAGCCCCAGGATTACTGTTAGCTGATGAGGCACCAACTTGATACAAGAATTCCAAGCAAGGTACAAAATATGTAGTACAAGACCATTGTGGCCTAGGAGTACAACACTTGGTTTCTACTGGGTGATGGCGGAAGCGGTATGTGGTTCATCTGCGTCTATGGGACTACATTTCCCACAAGAACAGCTGACCAGGATAACTACTATCTTCGCAAGGCTGCTATCGTCAACACGCAGGTTCCGGCGCTGTCGTCGCAATGCTGTCACCATGCGCGAAATCTGGCCAAGACAATAGCCAGGGACAAGCCAGTGAGTACGTTTGAATGTCCTCGCAAACATTAAGAACACGGGTAAATACATAACAAGAGGTAATCATACTCCGAAATATTTTATGATCAAAACGTCTGTCCCGAAATGAACGAAAATCCGAGATGCACGCATGCAGGTGGAATATGAACATGTAATACGGGAGTAAAAATAGAATGCACTGACCGAGTGTCTGAAATGACTCCTTGAAAGGTTGCGATTAAATTAACAATGCCGTAGTCGGGCGTCTGAGCGACACCACATAAAGGGCTTATAAAGAAAAGTTAATAACAAACATGCCGCAGTCGGGCGTCTGAGCGACACCACATAAAGGGCTTATAAGGAATAATTAAATAACAAACATGCCGCAGTCGGGCGTCTGAGCGACGCCACATAAAGGGCTTATATAAGAATAATCATAGTGAGCATCCAGGAGGTAGAACCGTCCAAAGGATACTCAAAAATGCAAATAAAGGAACTGGTTAGTCCACAATAATAATAATCATAATCCTCGTATGACAGAGGTCATAAACAAAGTTCTGGTATATTCGTTTCTCCATCCGAAGACCGTCTTTGAGCTCTAGTTTAACCGTGTCTCCATCCGAATACCGTTACTATGATCTAGTTTAACCGTGTCTCCATGCGAATACCGTTACTATGATCTAGTTTCACCGTGTCTCCATCCGAATACCGTTACTATGATCTAGTTTAACCGTGTCTCCATCCGAATACGGTTACTATGATCTACCTCAGACTGAAGTCCTTACTCATGAACATGGCTATCCGAATGGATATATCCTCTGCAGAGGGTGTACTATTTTCCCACGAGTAACGGATTTACTTAGCCCATCGGGACTAATTCCGTCTACGGCCTTTTAATTGACAACACGCCTGACCTGCACACATCAGCTTAACTTACCGGTGTCTGGAATCACCCACGACACCTGTCAAGCAAAACTCTAAGTGGGGAGGCTACAACCTCGATGTAGCATGGGATCAAATTTATATTCGCGCGCTCTAAGGGGTGCCCCCCTCTCGGTCCCAACCGGAAACACCCATGCCCCCGGACCAGGTGGCATGCCTACCGGATGCAACCGGTATCTTCCACCATGGCCTCTCTGTACGGTGTGTGCTTTGGTAAGGGGTTGACAACTTACTGAACCATACCCTACCCGTGGCAGGGACAAGTGGTATCACGAGACAAGTAGGGAAAGTCACTGAACGAGACTCGGCTACGACCGACTCAGGTGCTCCAAGTATTCCCCGAATGATAGCATAACCAAAATATTTCCATTAACAGACAGAGTCACTGCTCATCAAAATTCATCATGCCATACCGGCACACACTCGTCCCGACGAGGAACTAGGGACAAGCTTGTGTCTACCCAAGACCACGACTCTCCCGGCTTCCTGCCGGTATGCATGAAAAGTCCACGAGGATGATCACTATCACAACATATCCATTTATAACAGCAAGGAAATCTCCAATATGCATTCATGCAATGTGACTATACCGTTGCATAAGAATAACGTATGCTCCAAGTCAAAGTGGTGTTGTAACCACATCAGAACACCACACAAAATATTATTGCCAGAGTTCAGAAATGCTTGCCTTCAAGAGTGTGCAAGGGGAGGACTATTTTTGAAAGTTTCTCTTCTCTCCATTTGTCAGGATTTCTGCGCCTTCACTTAATCCGAGTGGATGGCGCGCGGGTCACTGACAGTGGGTCCAGGGGGCCCACTGGTCAGGTTTGACTAGTCCTCTCCTCCCTCCTCTTCCTCTGCCCGAACGGAGCGTGGCTCCGGCGGTCGCCGTCGATGAACGGCGGCTCCCCACGGGCATCCGAGGGAGGGGATGGACTGGCCAGACCGGGGCGGTCCTCTGGGTGGTCGCTGGGTCGACGGTGGGGGAGGAGTCGCAGGAGGTGAGCTCCGCGGGGGAGAGGGCTACGGGAGGGAAGTGAGGTTTGGGCTCCGGTGGTCTCCGATCGAGGCTGATGCGCTGGGCAGCTCCGCAAGATCAAGGGGAAGCGATTGGTGGCGTTGGATGGGCGGGGGAGTGTCTGGTTGCGACGAATGGCACCGAAAGGCAGCGGCGGCCGAACCGGCCGGAGTTGGGGAAGATGGCCTCTCCGGGCCAATCCACTGCGTGGGGAGAACTAGGGGGAAAGCCTGGGGTCGCCTGAGGTCTTGAACGAGTTCGGGGATCCCTTAAATAGGCGCTCGAGGTCGGTCCCACGGCGGTCGAGGATAAGAATGCCGGCGACTGCGATGCTGTAGCTGCAGGGTGACGTGGCGGCGACGAGCGCGTGCCGACGGGCTTGGGGATAAGCTCGAGCTGTTCATAGGGGCAGCTGGCGCGCTGGTGTGGTTTGGGCGGCGCTGTCCATGGCAGAGGCTCGCTGCCGACGCCGGCGTGCTGCCAAAACCTCTGCCAGCGGCGCTGTAGGGTGCCAGGGGTGGCGTGGAGAGTGGGCGAGCGTAGTGCGCGGTTCAGCAGGCGAGCAGGGGCCACGGACGGGACGCAACAAGGGCGGCAGTGCGACGCGGCGGCTCAGTGCGCGCGCGTGCAAAACGTGCGCTCTGGGCGCGTCCAGAGCACGCACGGGACATGCTCGACGAAATGCCAGGGCAGCCTAGAGTGCGAGAGTGAGGCTGGCAATTAACAGGACTAGGGTAGGGGTGGCTAGGAGCTTAGTGGACAAGGTTGCTGGGTCAGTGGAACAAGATCATAGTGCAAACTAGGAAACATGCCCAAAACTGGTTGTGCACACCAAGTGTTCGACAGAATGCCAAATGCATCTAGGCAACTATTGGAGTGGCCACAAACTCCAGATCAGGGTCTCCCTGGATGCAGGTGATGATGGTAGGATCACTTGGGCAAAACCAGAAACTTTCTAGTGCAAGCTTTGCAAAACCACAGTTTTGGACAGAGAGAAGAAGATTTCATTGCACGCACTTAAGATCCTCCAATGGGTCCATTCTCCTGGATTTAAGGGTTTGGCAGGGAGGGCTACAAGTAGGAAAATGCTCAGGGTCACTAGAGCAAAATAAAATAGGGTTGCAGTACAAATCACCAAACTGGACCAGAATGAAAAAGAGGTTGATTCACTCAAATGTTTCAAAGAACACCACTGGGTTTTTGCATGAAGATGAATTGTATGCATCTACTGACATCTCCAAACACTTGGGAGAATTTTTAAAGAAATATTTAAATAGGTTGTAGTGCAAAGATACCCACTGGACCAGATTTGTAAAGATGATGTAGAGCTCAAAATCTCCAATAACCAACAAATATTTTTGTATAAAAGTGATGTGGAAGCATCACATGACATCCCCAAATTTTGGTGAAATTTTTAAAGGTACTTGTCAAATGGTTGCAGTGCAACAGAAACTTCAAATTCCAAAGAAATAATTTCTAAAAGAGTAAAGCTCTGAGAAAACAAATCTTGCAATAAAATCCACTGATAGAGAATTGCTTTATAGAAAGAGTATACAAATCCAATAATACTTTTGGAAAGTTTTCACTTGAGGTAAAAACCCATAATGTCAAAAGGGGAAAATCAAGACAAATGGAAAAGTTTTTATTTCCTGGCAAAATTTTAATTAATAAAACAAGGTAAAAATTTTGGGGTGTCACATCAGGTGATGGCGAACGACATGGAGGCCCGCTAGCGGGAGCCGTCTGGGCAACGCGGGCAGCGAGGGCGGCCCGACGCTCAGCACGAGCTCGGTGAGCGTCGACCATGGAACTGGTGGGATGGTGCAGCGTGGGTCGACGGAGGGAAAGCTTCGGCTCACCCCCCTACCTGGAGCGCCAAATGTCGGATTGCGGGTTCCGGCAAACCCTTGAGGTTCGAACACTGGAGGTGCGCACGAAAATCTCCCTCTCTCTCTCTAGCTCGCTCTCGCCAGGATCTCAAGGCCTTACTCGACGAACAAGGGACACAAGAGTTTATACTGGTTCGGGCCACCGATGTGGTGTAATACCTTACTCCAGTGTGGTGTGGTGGATTGCCTTGTAGGCTGAGGATGAACAAGTACAAGGGAAGAACTGCCTCCTGAGGAGAGGTGTTCTTGAGCTCGAGGAGCTTATGAGTTGGTCTTGGCGGAATGAGTCCAATCCAAAATCCCCCCCCCCCACTTTCCTACGGTGGTGGCTACTCCTATTTATAGGGGCCCGTGTCCTCTTCCCAAATATTAGGCGGGAAGGGATCCCAACTGCCCGATTTGAAGGGAGACAGCTAGTATGAACTATCCTGACAAAAGTAGTCTTCGACTGCCAAAGGCTCTGGTGGTGACGTCGTCGTGGGCTCTATGGTGACCTCCGTCCAGCCGTCCTGCTGGTCTTGGTCTCGTTGCACCAATATGGAAACCTTTGCCTGATGCCTCGGGACTCCTCGCCTGCGCTCGCTCCCTTAGCACCAAAGAGGAAACTGGTACTCTGCGCCTGCTGGCGCCCGCCTGGCCTTGGTCGTCATGGCTCACGTCACGGGAACCTCACGAGGAGCTCCTTGCCTTGATCTCTCCGCTCCTCGCGAGCCAGCCTAGCGAGGCTGCCCCTGAGGAGGTCTTATTTCGTCCACCTCGCGAGGGTCTTGAGTGTTTGCTGATGAAGATGGGCCGTACCAGGCCGCTGGGCGAGCCACGCCCTGGGCCGCAGGCAGGCAAGTCTGGGGACCCCCGTTCATAGGACGCCGACAAAATGGGACAAAAATTTACCACGGCATGTTGATGCCGCTCCATGATAGCATGCCAAGTTTCATGAATTTCAGACGAGTTTTGGATTTACTATAATTTAAAAACCAAGTATCTCAATGTTTGCGGCTGAGTGATGGTGGCAGGTGTTCGAAATTCATTCCCATTTCTTGCATGGGACCTAAGCATGCACCGAAGGACACAAATTTGATTTTTCAACCAATTTAAATGCACTAGAGCATGTGCATGTAGTTCAAATTTGAATTATGCACATAAAATGCCTCGAAAACCCAGTTAATGTATAAACATGTCCGAACGAACCCCGAAAAATTCCAAAATTAAACACAACACTCCTATCGTTCTATGTTGACACTGGAAAAAATTTGAATGCAATAAGAGGCAACGGATATCGTTTCGTCCCCAAAGGTGGCACGTTCCCTACCGAAACCATCACGCTTGTTGTGAGAAGCTTACACCCAAACCTGCCCCAAATGGGACAAATTTTTTACCATGGCATGTTGATGCCGCTCCATGAGAGCATGCCAAGTTTCATGAATTTCAGACGAGTTTTGGATTTACTACAATTAAAAAACCAGGCATCTCAATGTTTGCGGCCGAGTGACGGTGGCAGGGTGTTTGAAATTCATTCCCATTTCTTGCATGGGACCTAAGCATGCAACCAAGGACACAGATTTGATTTTTCAACCAATTTATATGCACTGTAGAATGTGCATCTAGTTCAAATTTGAATTATGCACATAAAATTCCTGGAAAACTCAGTTAATGTATAAAAATATCCAAGCGAACCCCGAAAAGGTCCAAAATTAAACAGAACACTCCTGCTGTTCCATGTTGACACTGGAAATTTTTTTAAAGCAATAAGAGGAAATGGATATCGTTTCGTCCCCAAAGGTGGCACATTCCCTACCGAAACCATCATGCTTGTTGTGAGAAGCTCTGGTTTGTGAGAAGCTTATACCCAAACCTGCCCCAAATGGGACAAAAAATTTACCACGGCATGTTGATGCCGCTCCATGATAGCATGCCAAGTTTCATGAATTTCAAACGAGTTTTGGATTTGCTTGAATTTAAAAACCAGGTATCTCAATGTTTACGGCTGACTGATGGTGGCAGGTTGTTTGAAATTCATTCCCATTTCTTGCACGGGACCAAAGCATGGAACCAAGGACACAGATTTGATTTTTGAACCAATTTATATGCACTGGAGCATGTGCATGTACTTCAAATTTGAATTATGCACATAAAATGCCTAGAAAACGCAGTTAAGTTATAAAAATGTCCATACGAACCCTGAAAAAATCCAAAATTAAACACAACACTCCTGTTGTTCTATGTTGACACTGGAAAATTTTTGAAAGCAATAAGAGGAAACGGATATCATTTCGTCCCCAAAGGTGTCACGTTCCCTACCGAAACAATTACGCTTGTTGTGAGAAGCTCTGGTTTGTGAGAAACATATACCCAAACCTACTCCAAATGGGAGATAAATTTTACCACGGCATGTTGATTCCGCTCCATGATAGCATGCCAAGTTTCATGAATCAGGCGAGTTTTGGATTTATTAGAATTTAAAAACCAGGTATCTCAATGTTTGCGGCCGAGTGACGGTGGCAGGGTGTTTGAAATTCATTCCCATTTCTTGCATGGGACCTAGGCATGCAACCAAGGACACAGATTAGATTTTTCAACCGGTTTATATGCACTGGCGCATGTGCATGTAGTTCAAATTTAAATTATGCACATAAAATGCCTCGAAACCACAGTTAATGTATAAAAATGTCCAAACGAACCCCGAAAAATTCCAAAATTAAACACAACACTCCTGTTATTCTATGTTGACACTAAAAAAATTGAAAGCAATAAGAGGCAACGGATATCGTTCTGTCCCCAAAGGTGGCATGTTCCCTACCGAAACCATCACGCTTGTTGTGAGAAGCTCTTGTTTGTGAGAAGCTTATACCCAAACCTGCCCCAAATGGGACAAAATTTTTACCACGGCATGTTGATGCCGCTCCATGATAGCATGCCAAGTTTCATGAATTTCAGACGAGTTTTGGATTTACTAGAATTTAAAAACCAGGTATCTCAATGTTTGCGGCCGAGTGACGGTGGTAGGGTGTTTGACATTCATTCCCATTTCTTGCATGGGACCTAAGCATGCAACCAAGGACACAGATTTGATTTTTCAACCCGTTTATATGCACTGGAGCATGTGAATGCAGTTCAAATTTGAATTATGCACCTGAAATGCATACAAAACCAATTTAATGTATAAAAACGTCCAAACGAACCTTGAATAATTCCAATTTTTTTGACGACACACCTATAGTTGCATGTTCACTGCGGATAAAAGTTCTAGCAATTCAAACACCATCCTTTGCAGCTGTGACCCCATTACGTAATTCAAATCAAGACGATAAATCAAGTATATCGCACACAGTTTATTATCGCCAACCGTGTGAGATGCAGCACAATATGTCTTGGAGCACCGTTGGTGCATAGTACGCCTATGGCTTATGCGAGAAGGTGTGTCGGCTACAGTCCACAGCCGGCGTGTCAAGCACACTAGCTCACTCCCCAAATATCATTTCACTATTCATTCGTCGCCAGTGAAAGATGGGGATGTGGACCCGCGTCATGAGGGCAACTTCGTCGGCTCACTCCGGTGAGAGTGCGGCCGCAGCCGCCAGGTACGTGCTAACAAGCTTCGTGAGGGCGACCACAATCTGCGTCCGGGCTGCCAAGGCAGCCCAAACGGCCGTTGTTACTTCTCAGGCGGCGGCGGCATCTGCCTCGGGGATAGCAACTGGCGAGAGCAGCACAACGGTTGTTCATTCCGCAACGGCGGCCTTAGCCCTGATGGAGGCCGCCCACTACCATGTCGAGGCCGTCCACGCCCAGCTTGTGGCGGTCACTGCACAAATCGAATGAAGCTTCTCCGACAACAGTCGGCAACCCATGGCTGAAGAGTTGGCAATCGCCGAGAGAGTTCGAGCAGCCATCCGTTCCTGCGCGGCTTACCTTGCCACGATAGAGCCCGCCAAAGCCCAGATCGCGGCCGCCCACGCCCAGCTCGTGATGGCCTATTCCAAAGATATGGCAGACGCGGATGGTGAGATGCTTGCCGAGTATGGTGCAATTGATGCCATGGAGCCCCTTCCCCAGGAGACCGTCGGGCGCGAGCTGGACATGGAGGCGGCGGCGGAGATCGACGAGCAGCAGCAGTAGTAGTACTCTTTGTTTTGGTTAATTAAGAGCACTCGTCTTTAGTTTGTTAGAGTAATGTTTAGGTCAGCTAGCTCTGTTTAATTGCTGAACTTGCTCAATTAAGAAGTGTGGGTGTGCTGTAGTCTCCTTTGTGTACCCAAATTATGCAATGACGTGGATGGCCACTGTAACCAGGGAAATTTGAACCAAATTTTTTGACGTTCAAACTCATCACACACGGGTTAAGCTATCTGAATTGTTTGTGATGTTCACATATCGTACACAGTTCTAAATAAGGGACCGTGTCTGATGACACTTTGCGCGCCAGTTTTTTCGCTGAAGCGATTCCAAATTTTTGGCTTCCGCGGAAATATCTACCTCCCCGCCCCCTCCCCCTTACCAAAAGCCACATTTCCCATGTTTCCGCCTTCCTTTCCAAGTTGAAACCTTCACTCCTTTCTTGCCGCGCCGCCTCCTCACCCGCGACCCTCCTTCACGCTGCTCGGCCTCGCCTATCCAGGCAGGTAATTCACACTCGACCCCCATCCTCCTCCTCCTTCCACATTCCACATGCGCCGACCGCCGGCGTGAGTGCGACACCTTCCACCCAAATCACCGACCCCTCCACAAAATAAGTGCCGCCTAAGCCATGGTGCGCGCAGTATAGCCAGGATCTCAAGGAGCATTTGGCAGTGGAGAAGCAAATCGCGGCCGCATGCGCGGATGAGGTCGCGATGGCTGCCATTCGTGTCGACCCCCAGATCTTGGAGGAGCACCTCGCCGTCGAGGCCACCGTCAACGCCTCACACGCTGACGACGCGACGCGGTTGGCAGTTGTCACATCCCTAGCTTCTGGCAATGCACTAGGCTAGCCTCATGAGTGTCATCATGTTTAAGTTTCAAATGAACTTGAAATGGGGATTGTTTAAACCCTAGCATCTAAAGGAGTTCACTAGGTTCAACTAAAATATTCTTAGTGAATCCAAATGGCTTTAAAAAATGTTCATCATTTCTGGAAAATGCTAGAAGCAATAACCAGAGGTGTTGCACATTTTTCCATGACATATTTGGGCTCTGAATTAAATCATATAGTATTTGTATTTGGGCATATAAATGCTATTAAATATTTTAAATGCTCAAATAATCATAAACTAAAATGTTTGTTGTTGGTTATATTCCAAACAGTGGCATTAAGCAGTTTTATGATTTTTGGATCTGTTTAAGTATTTTTAATAAAGCCCTAAAGACTACAGAATAATAGAAAACAGAAACTAAAATAGGAAAAGCAGAGAGAGAGAGAAGATACCTACCTGGCCGGCCCAACTCACCAGCCCAGCCACCTGGCCCCTCCCCTGTCGTCTTCCTCCTGCCAGGAGGACGGAGGCGCGTGCCCGCCCCGCGCCGGCCACCTCCTCCCTCCCTGCCTACTTGGCTCCTCCCCGGTGAGCCTAGACGACGCCACGGAGACGCCACGCAACCCCCTGACCCCTCTCACTCTTCCGCGTGGCCCCTATACCCCTCTCACTCTTCCGCGTGGCCCCTATGCCCCTCTCTCTCTCACCCGCGCAGAGCGCAGCCGTCACCGCCGACGAGCACCGCCGTGGCCACAGCCACTGCCTCGCCTCGTCGTTGCGCTCAGAGGCTCCGCCTCGACCCCCTCTTCCTCTCCACCGAGCCGCGCCCCGCCGGAAGCCCTGCAGCGTTGTCCCCGACATCGTTTTCACCCTCTGGCCGCCGGCGAACTCTTCGGGGATTCGCAAGCTCTAGTCTCTCCCCAGCCTCGCTGTTGCCTCTGCTGGATTCGCTGTGAGCCCCTGCCTCTTTCCCCTCTCTCCCCGTGCACGTCCGCGCCTTCTAGCCACCGTGGCCATCGGAGCCGACAGCTCCTCGCCGCCGGTCATGTCGCCACCACGACTACGACCGTGGAAGCATGCGTCCGAGCCCACCGCTGCACTCAGAGCACTCCCAGGAGCCGAGCACACCCGCCAGATCTTCATGCCGTGCTCCGTAGCCCCGTTTCGGTGCACGCCCGAACTCCGGCGGCCGCAAAAGAGCTCGCCGCCGTTGACTCCGTCCACCCCCACTCGAACCACGGCCACCCATAGATGCGCCTCGCTTCCCTCTTTCAAATGTGCCCTCTGCGTGTTAAACGGTGGCCTGTAGGCGAAACCCGAGCCACTCCAGTGCGCCTCCGCCACGTTTTGGTCCCCGCCGGCGTAACTCCGGCGAGGGTGACGTGGCAGATTAATTAGGGTTAATGACACACTTAGTCAACACCTGGTGACACTGACAGCAGGGCCCCACTACTAATTAAACTTAGATTAGTTGCTGCTTAGTATTAACTAATCATAGTGGCCCCACGCGTCAGCATTGACCATGCTGACGTGGCCATTGACTGGGTCCACATGTCAGTGACCCTAACTAGCACCGTGACACTGACCAGTGGGACCCACTGGTCAGGTTTGACCTGGACCGTCTTCGTTGACCTGCTGACGTCACACCAACATCATGCTGATTGAGTAAGGTATTTTCTGGGTTTATTCTTATTTAGGAAATTCCAGAAAATAGCTAAAAATTCTAAAATTCGTAGAAATTAATCTATAACTCCAAATGAAATAATTTATATATGAAAAATGATCAGAAAAATCCAATCTATCCATATGTACCATTTTCATGCATGTTGGAACAACTTAAAGTTGCTGTTTAGGACAATTCAATTAAATGGCATTTAAGAAAGCGCATATGGAGTTTGAATTTGAACCTAGTGTTCAGACCAACTCCATTTAACTTGCTGCTAGTTGCACTAGGCCAATCAACAGCATATTGCCCTGTCACATTCATGCATCATTTTGTTGCATGGCATTGATTGTGTTTCTTCTTTGTTTGTCGGTGGTTGTTCCCTCTCGATAGACGTGTTTTGACGATGAGTTCGATGACACAGATGAAGAACTATATTATCTTCAGAAGTGCCAGGCAAGCAAAACCCCCTTGCTCATTCCGATACAATGCCACTCTCTCGCTCCTGCTCTCTTTTACTGCATTAGGACAACAACGATTCATCTGCTACTTGCTGCGGTAGTTGAACCCCTTATCCTCTGCATGACCTGTCATTGCCACAGTAAATAGATGAAACCCACTAGCATGAGTAGGAGTTGTTTGAGCCCTGATGTGCCTACTCATTCATGCTTGTTTGTCATACCTGCTATTGCTTAGAGTTGTGTCGGGTCTGATTCATCGGGGATGAATCGGAGGTGTGTGAACATGTCCTACTGTTGAGAGCTAAGTGTGTGAACACGATTTGGTAAAGGTATCGGTGAGAGGCCATGTAGGAGTAGATGGTGGGTTGTCTCATTGAAGCCGTCCTCGGGAACTGAGTTCTGTGTTTGTGATCCATGAAACAGCTACTACCATGCATTGGGCCTTGAAATATGACCCCGATCGACTTCTTAAGCACCCTAGCTAGTCCTCTGTCCAGGAGTTGCAAGTAGTTTCTGGTGTTTGTAGTATGCTGGAGGCCGTGCGCAGCGCTGATCGAGGGGTCGGTTGTGATGCGGTAGGCACGTGGCCGGGTATGCCGGGCACCCGTTTCGTGTCGCGAACCCTGTACACATCATTCGGGGCCGTATGTGGAAACCTCGGCGGGACTCCCTACGGATGGAACCTGGATAGGCGATAAACCTGGACTAGAGACTTGAGTGTTTAGGTAGGTCGTGGTCTACACCCACGTCGGCTTTCGCTTGAAGTCTGCCGAGCACATGTCGTGTGCAGACGCTAAGTGGTGGAAACATGTATGAAGAAGTACACCCCTGCAGGGTTAACATCATCCATTCGAATAGCCATGTCCGCGGTAAAGGACTTCTGGGTTGCCTGTACAGTTCATAGACAAGTGAAAGTGGATACTCTAAAACTCGCAAGATAAGCGTGAGTGCTATGGATGGCCTTCTCGTAGGGAGACGGAAGCGGATCCATAGTGGTGTATTGATACGGTGAATATGTGGACTTGTGTGCGCCACCTCAAAAGAGTTACTTGCAGTCATAGTTTAGGATAGCCACTGAGTCAAAGCTGGCTTGCTGCAGTCAAACTCCACCACCCCTTTGTTGATAGTTATGCATATGTAGCTAGTTCTGATGTAAGTCTTGCTAGGTACATTTGTACTCACGTTTGCCTATTTTATGTTTTGCAGAGAGACGTCAGTCTCGCTAGTAGTTCCGTGTGGACTTCAACTTTTAGCTTGATACCTCAGCTACGTTCTTGTGCCCTTGGCAGGATCTGGTAGATAGTCAGGCTTCTCAGCCTCTTTCATTTGTAGATGTCTGTACTCAGACATGTTAAGCTTCCGCATGTGCTTTGACTTGTATGCTCTGAATGTTGGGTCATGAGACCCATGTTTGTAATATCTCGCTCCTCGGAGCCTAAGGAATAAATACTTTGAGTCGTAGAGTTTTGTTGTGATGCCATGTTGTATTTACACATATCGAGCATATTGTGTGTATGATTGAAATGCTTGGTATGTGTGGGATCCGACAACCTAGTTGTTTATCCTTGGTAGCCTCTCTTATGGGGAAACGTAGTCTTGTGCTTCCATGAGCCATAGTAGTCCGCTACAGCCCGGTTCACCGGAGTCCTGCTAGCCCAGCACTACTGCTCCAGAACACTTGACTGGCCGGCATGTGATTCACTTCGTTCCTGTGTATGTCCCTTCGGGGAAATGTCACGCGGTGACATCTGGAGTCGTGCCTAGCCTGCTACAGCCCGGTTCACCGGAGTCCTGTTAGCCCAGTGCTATAGCCCGGATTCGGGCGCTGCTGACCGACATGCTCGATGTTGATTCATGTATGCCTGTTCCTGTAAGTTAGTGCCACTTTGGGTTCACGACTAGTCATGTCGGCCCGGGTTCTCTGTCATATGGATGCTAGCGACACTATCATATACGTGAGCCAAAAGGCGCACACGGTCCCGGGCCATGGTAAGGCGACACCCGTGGGAATACCGTGCGTGAGGCCGCAAAGTGATATCAGGTGTTACCGGCTAGATTGATGTAACTTGGAATCGGGGTCCTGACAGCTTTGGTATCAGAGCCTGACTGCCTGTAGGATTACCAAGCCAAAATGGTCGAAGTTGAGTCTAGAAATGCTTTAGTTATATAAGGGAATTGATTGTGGAAGGGAACGTAAGGCTCTTTTTACTCCTTTACCTTGTGCCTTCTGATCTGAGTCAACCTCTTCTTTTCTACGGGGATTAAGAACGAGGCCTTCTCATCTATCTATCAGGATGACGAGTTACTATGATAGAGACATATAGGATTGATGGATTCAAATCTTAGTTCAGTTTCTACTACTTCCGTATGTTCATAGCTGGCCTCAGAACCTTCATATTGTAATGCTGAGTGGTCATGCCACTATTTTGCAAGATGTCTCAAATCATTTTGAGCATTTACAACAGTTATGTTGTCCGAGTCATCCCAGGTTTCTATATAGTCTGATGCACTTGCAATCATTCCTCCATGTTCCTGATGTCCATTTGGGCCAGATTAATCACACTAATCGGTGAGTTGAGGTACTCTATTGCCTCGACATATATGTTGGAGCTATTATTATGACCCTAGGTGTTTTAGGGAGTCACCTAGTAATCTAGCCATATTTTGTGTTCCCGGTGTGATGATTCTGGCCACCATTATCGAAAGCATCCGGTGATGCCATTTAGTAGTAGGTATTCTACTCTTGGGTTCTTGACCCAAGATTCACTCTACTACCTCATGTTGATAGTGTTGCTCGTACCATTAGGATATAAGTAACCTTTGCAATAGTCCCCGAGGTCCGTGGTATTTCCTTCTTCCAAATACCATGAACTGCTTATGGCAGAAGTTCTTTTGAACCAAAAGATCACAACCACAGTGCTCTTAATGAGTTCTCCATTCTACATTGTGAATCTGCCAGTTCTACCGTTCTGCATGGGTTATCCGGAAGAAATGTTGAGTTTTGCTCGACATACTAATATGTGCATCCCCAACTCAGAAAAATATATGTTCCTTGAGTTGTTACTCTTCACTTGTATTCCCACCATTGTCTATCAATCGATAGTCTAGAGTATGTGTGCGATCATGTTCATCGATGCCTGTTATCCTTGTGGTCCGTCAAGCCATTCTATTCCAGAATGACTAGGAGAAACAAATTCCAGTACCTCATCCATATCTAGAATTGGATCAAGTAGTTGTATTCCGCAGATCAAATGCCAATCTAGCTTTTGATATTGTTCTACCCTGAAGTATTGCCCTCTTGATGTCAGGAATGTCATGATAATTGCACCAACGCTTATGAATTCTTGATGCAGTGATACTTCTCGCCATCATCATTCGCTCCTCGGTTCCGTGTTGTTGCAACCGGAATACCGACAAGTGAACCGTGATGTGTGAAATCAATACTCCTAGCAAATAGTTGCTTGGTAGTAAATGGACAATATTCTCATTATTAGCGTGTTGGTTATTGAATCATCATTCTAAGATAGATTGTGCTACCTAGTCCTTATTCATGGTTCACTCTTCGATCAATGAGTTAGGATTATTCAATCCCTTGCTTATTCATCATATCGTCTTGCCCTGAAAAGGAAGGTTGTTCTCGAGCTTAGTGACATATCAGTGGTTCGTGATTTTCCGTATATCTTCTCGGAAGTATAACTAGGTTGTCACCTGACCGCTATGTCGAGTTCGTGATCAAGTTGGTTTCTTATAAACCACCCTTTCTCCAAGAATCTGTGTTGGATACCCCTGAGATAGTTGGTTAAGCTAAACAACAACTTGGAGAGTTGGAAGATAAAAAGCTTTGCCGAATTTGGTTCTTTCTGAAGGGATACCCTTGTGTTTGTGTGTGTGTGTCGAACAAAGATGATATCTTCACCGATTGGTCCTCGTCATCAGTTGTTGAATCTATTGTCTTGTCAAAACTTTGACTTCAGTATGGGCTATCGTCAAGTCAAATCAGAACCAACGATGTTCGTAATGCTGTCCTACTCGTGGTTGATCCCTCGAGCATACACCGTTACATCTTTTGGTCTAACTAATGCTATCACCGTGTTCACATGATGGTGGAAGTCCAGTGATATGGAAATTCTGATGAGTTATTATAGAGCCCATCAGCAGCATCTTGTCTCCTCCTTGATTCATGTTGAACATCAAGCTGGTGTTGGAAACTTTTGTAAGCATTATCTTCATGTCCCGTTTATGAAATATATGTTTGGATGAAAGTAGCGACTTCCTCTAAGTTCACGTGCAATCGATGCAAGTTGCCGCCATGAATTCGAGAAAGCATGTTTTTTCTTCCTCTCGAATCATCCCAAGTCAGCCATGCACGTGCAAAGTATTATGTGGTATGTTAGACTGGTCATCGTCGTTCCATATGAACTCCTAGCACCCAAGCCACTGATTGACTTGTTCAAGGAAAAGAAGTCTAGCGCGCGTAAAGACTTCGAAATCCTTGATGATTGATCCTAACCTGAACTCGATGGTGTTTTATTATAAGACTTCTACGTGGTCATGCTTGTCTTGGACAATGTGTTCACATGTATGTAACAGAACCAGCTCATGTTTTGGAGCTTGCTATCGTAGTTCACTCCCCAAGAATCTCGCAACGTCATCTCGTTGATTTGTGTTGTAAACATTCATTTTTCTTTCTAGACTTGATGAGTCTGGAATATCCTGACACCAACCAGATCTGAATCTCAGGAAGATATGATGGTTGGAACATTCCTGACATTTGCATTTTGTTCCCAGCTTGCACTGCCTTGTGCCAATCTCCCTTGGACTGCCCTTATCAGCAATTGTTGTTCAGGATCATCTTCAGAAGTGGTCCTACCATGGGTCCCATCCATTTCCGATGATAAGCAAATCATCCATGGCGTTGTCTTCAACAAGGTAGTCCACGTCATCCATTCTAGCCCGAGTATGTCGTTCTCTCGAACTCCGTCAAACGATCGTTTGTGAATTGCCTTAGGTTGGTATAGAGAGTTTCAATGATCGATGTATCAAACGTAATTCTTTTTGCCACTTAAGGGAATAATTCTACCAGTCATCTTCCCAAAGGTGCCCCGTTTGTTCCGAAGGGCAACCAACTCCTTACTACATTGACACCGTTCACCACCCTCCTAAGTGTGGAAATTCCGCTACTTATTTAAACCTTCTCATATGCTCATTTCCATCATTCTTGATGTGTGTATCGTGTCTCAGCTCAAGAGATGTTATGTCTCATTTCATGAGCTGATCGTCAGTTGCTCGATATTTGAGGAGACCGTTTGTTTGGTTCAATTCTGCAATGCGATGTTCAATTGTTGTGGATGCATTCTAGTATTGTATACCATGTGAGGAATAAATTGAATTTGGATGTACTAAATACATGAGAAACAAATACAATTGCTATATTTCCAAGTTGTTAAGCATGCTTGGTTTGGTTAACTATCTGATCTTCTATTAGGAGTATGTTATATTGTGCAATGTGGTGCTCAATTAATGTTTGGTTCATTTGTTGTGGTGTTTAGTTAACTGCTTGGTTCAATTCTGCAATGTGATGTCCAATTGTCGTGGGTAGAATTTTGTATTGTTGTGCATGTGAGGAATAAATCGAATTTGGCTGCACTTAATACATGAGAAACATATACAAGTGCTATATCTCCTAGTTCTTAATCATGCTTGGTTTGGATAAATGGGGTTTCTCTGTGGCTTGAATTAATCTGATGAATCTGCAATGTGCTTATTTTTCATCAACATATTTTACTGATAGCATGCGAACCCTTACTTAACCTGATGACTAACTACCTTATATGTGTTGCAGGGAAACAATGGGAAGCACTGAGGTTTACAATCGAGGTTAGCACGTGCATGGTCCATTGTCTAATAGTACATTATTGTGCAATTGCAGGAACCATTCTAATATTTAGGTTTTTAACAATTTGGTCTTGCACATGTAGGTCCCGCTGTCAGAGGTTTTGACCCATTATTCGACCCTTTTCGCATATGGGGAAATGAGTTGTCCATGAATATCAGTCAAGTCAAGAAACTCAGAAAGATTGTTAGGATAAAGAAATTAGCGACAAGAAACAACAAGATCTTTGTATGCAGAATGAAGAAGACATCAGTTCACTACTGGATGGTACTAACTATTATACCTTGCCTTTTTTATTCCTTTGCCCCATTTCCAATATAGAGAAGATATTTATGCACATCCTTGTTTTCAGGCCTTTCCAAAGCAGTTCAGTGATGATTACCTCTCAAACCACCTTTATGGTCAGGAGGCGAGGAAGGTATTCATACAACACCCACGATTCGGTATTGGAGTGTTCCTGAAGAGAATGAAGGATGGATGGTCAATCATCCACATGCACTGGCCTAAAGTTACAAAGACCTTCAATATGAATGAAGGATCAAAATTCGCCTTCTGCTTCAGCAGTTTTCCAGATGAGATACATATGTCTATGTACCGTCTATGATGCTAATTTCGAAAGGTCATAGATGTTGCATGTGAAACTTGGTGCTGGTGTAGTTGTGTAATGGGGTAGCTGAGTGCTGAAGCTATATAATGTTGTACTCTGATGTATCTCAATTATGAAAATGAAATATATTGTGTGCTTAATATGAAATGTCAATTAGATTAATAAATGGATTATTAATAATTGGATAATTAGCATGCTAATTGGGGTTTTCAATTGCAAATGGTTATTGAGAAAACACCGTGTGTGATGCATTCAATAATGCACACAGTTTCTAGGAATAAACCATGTTGGATCAATGAACAATCACACACGACCTTCTCTTGAAAACTGTTTGCGTTAGGCCACCTTGCGCAAACGTTTACCACATAAAACCTGTGTGTGATGGACAGCCTCTGCCAAACGGTTTCTTCTACGCACCGTGTGTGATGCATTCCTTAACGCAAACGATAAAATTGTTAATATCGAGTGCAATGGCAACGCTATCACAAACGATTTAACGGGGGAAATTGTGTGTGATGTACTTGTGAACGGAAACGTTTTCCTTGGAGCGACTGTGTGGGATGTTCATACGAACGGAAACGTTTAGCGCGGACTGACTGTGCGGGATGTACTTGCGACCGGAAACAATTTCGCCTGTGTAATTTTGTTTTTTAGCTTTATTGTGCGTATTTCCGTATTTGAGCGCTCGCCGGTCGCATTGCCGAGCGTCTGTGCCAGGAGGGCATATCCCCGATGGTTTCTGGGTCGTGTGGGAAGGACCCCCCTATCGCCGTCACTCACTAGGCGAAGGTTCCAAATGCCTTCGCGGAAAGGGCAGCCAATATGACATCCAGGTTTGACTATTGGGCACCTGCCTAGCCGCGCCCCCCTTTCCTTATTTGAACTTCAGGGGAAAAGGAAAGAGAGATGGCTGCCTTAGGGCGCCTCCCCTTTCCTTCCCTCCCTCCTTTGGCGGATGGGTAGGGGGTAGAGGGGCGCACCAGCCCCTTGTGGGCTGGCGTGCTCTTCCCCTTTTGGCCCATAAGGCCCAATAACCTACCGGGGCTGTCCGGAACCCCTTCTGGTGACCCGGTAAGTACCCGGTACCACCCGAAACACTTCCGGTGTCCAAATACCATCATCCTATATATCAATCTTTACCTCTCGAACATTTGGAGACTCCTCTTCATGTTCGTGATCTCATCCGGGACTCCGAACAACATTCGGTCACCAAATCATATAACTCATATAATATTATATCATCAACGAACGTTAAGCGTGCGGACCCTACGGGTTCAAGAACTATGTAGACATGACCGAGACACCTCTCCGGTCAATAACCAATAGCGGAACGTAATTCGCTTTGTTCATCAGTATGTTATTTGCCCGAGATTCGATCGTCGATATCTTCATACCTAGTTCAATCTCATTACCGACATGTCTCTTTACTCGTTCCGTAATACATCATCTCGTAACTAACTCCTTACACTACAAAAAACCACCTCCGTGATGATACGTGTTTGTCACAGTAGGTCACGTTTTCTGTCATGCATGTACATCCATGATGATTTTATGACAGAATCAAGATAGTCGTACCTGTGTTGTCGTAGAAGTGTTCCATGACATTACCAAAATTATCATCACGGAAGTGTCCACTTCCATGACGATAAATGGCGCGTCATGGAAGTGTTTTCGTCAAGGGTAACCAACACGTGGCATCCACCATAACAAGTCACCGTTAAGCTATCGGGTCTGGTTTTGGATTCGATAACCTGTTAATACCCTGGACCAATGAGGATTTTTCACGTGTAAAATTCTCATTGGCTGGAGGAAACGCGTGTTGGCTCACCATTGGGACAGATGTCATCCATTCATTGGACAGGAGGCGCCTATGATGCGTCGACACGTGGCACGGCCCAACAGAGGCCCATTCCGGTGAAAAGGCCGGCCTGTTTGACTTGGTCAAAAGGTAATGGGCCGGCCCACGGAAAGCCTGTTAACGGCCTGTTCGTATATAACCCATTTACGGCCCGCTAACTCATGGCCCGTTATGCCTATCGGAATTAAGCCGAGTAGCTTCATCTCTACCGTCCAATATGATTCTAGCCTGTTGTAACTTTCGGCCCATGATATCTTTCGGCCCACACAAGGCCATTTGTAACTCTTGGCCCATTAACGGCCCGTGGTGAATCTGGCCCGCAATGAACAGTGTACCGCTTTATACCCATTAACAGCCCATTATTCCATTGGGCCGTTTCCAACCCGTGTTATCTTTCGGCCTTCTCAGGGCTCATTTTTAGCATTCGGTTACTTACGGCCCGTTACTGGCCTTTTCTGCTTGTGGGCCAAATTTAGCCCGTGGTTACAATCGGCCCGTTTGCGGCTCGTTAATCCGTTGGGCCGTTTTCATAGCGTCATCAAATACGGCGGATTAACGACGGCCCGTTATGGTCGGCCCATGAACAGACGATTCCAAATCTAGCCCATTTACGACCTATAATGTGGTCTGTTATTGGCCCATGTTTGGTCGATCGATCATACGACCCGTAGAAGGCCCATTGATACGTCCCATAGAAGGCCCATTGTTCCTACGGCCCTTAGAAGGCCCATTGTTTCTACGGTCCGTAGGAGCCAATGGTAACTATAGTAAATATGTAGCCCATGGTTATTGTGACCTCGTTTTAAAAAATAGGTTATTGTGGCCACTAGCAAACCGCGAAAAAAGAACTGCACTGACTGCAAGCAAACAGATAACAAGACAACAAGGAAATAAATAAGCAAGCAACTTACGCTAGGTTATCACAGCTATTACACATATTACATCCACTGGGCATCAAAGTTCGCCACCAGTGCAAATATAGGGAACAAAGCAGCATATCATATACACTGGTTGTGCAAGTTGGCGACCAGTGCAAATAAACGCCGCAGCTGAGGGAGTCTTGGACTAAGGGGTCCTCGGGCGTCCGGCCTGTTAGCCATGGGACGGACTGATGGACTGTGAAGATGCGAAGACCAAAGACTGCACCCGTGTCCAGATGGGACTCTCCTTGGCGTGGAAGGCAAGCTTGGCGACCAAATATGTATATTCCTTTCCTTGTAAACGACCTTGTGTAACCCTATATCCTCCTGGTGTCTATATAAACCAGAGGACTTAGTCCGGAGGGATGAGATATTCATTACCATAGTCATACAAGCTAGAATTTTAGGACTTAGCCATTACGATCTCGTGGTAGATAAACTCTTGTAATACTCATATTCATCAAGATCAATCAAGCAGGAAGTAGGGTATTACCTCCATAGAGAGGGCCCGAACCTGGGTAAACATCGTGTCCCTGTCTCCTGTTACCATCAACCGTAGACGCTTAGTTCGGGACCCCCTACCCGAGATCCGCCGGTTTTGACACCGACATTGGTGCTTTCACTGACAGTTCCACTGTGCCGTCCCCAAAAGGTTTGATGGCCCCTTCAATCGTCGATGACAATGCTGTCCAAGGAGAAACCTTCCTCCCCGGACAGATTCATATTCAGCGGCTTAATACCGCGGGCCAACTCGCTTCGCCGTCCGGAGCAGATCGACAGCTACGCCCCTGGCCATCAGGTCAGATTCGGGAGCTTGAACTACATCGCAGACGTCCGTGGAGACTTGATCTTCGCTGGATTCGAGACCGCGGCAATCGCTCCTAGTCACCCCGATGAACATGACCTAAATCTGTCATCGGACCGCATCCAGGAGATTGCTCCTGTAACTGCTCTGGCCGTAGATCCGGAGCATATTGTGCCATCCAAGGACAGGAGGCTCAACCCCACCGCGGAGGCCACAGATTCCACGGCGTTGGAGCCGAACATATACCTAAAGTCACACGACGCCTTTTGTCACCAGAACTCCGGACTCGTCTCTGGTCATAAATTCTGAGCCATGTGCATCCGCGGACGCCGAACTTGATCGCTTATCGATCTTCGAGTTTAGCGTCGCAGACATCTTCCAATACTCGCCCTTTGGCGATGTGCTAAACTCATTAGAGAATATGTCCCTGGCGGGGGACTCACAGCCGAATTATGTCCGGTTTGAACTGGAAGCTGATGATGGGGGAGAATTCAGCTTCCCACCCTCCACCCACTCCATAGCCACTACCGAAGACTTAACCAACGTGCTCGATTACAGCTCCGACGACATCGACGGTATGGACGACGATGCCGACGAAGAGCAGGGCCAAAACCCACCACTTACCGAACGCTGGACGGCCACTTCTTCACATGACGTATACATGGTGGATACACCTATAGAAACTAACAACGACGACAAGGAGGATCCAGTTAAGAACAAACTTCCAAAGACACAGCCCCAGCACCGGCGTCAGTGGCGCCGGTCTAAATCACATCGTACAAAATACAACAACACCGGCACCGCAGAAAATAATACTCTGGACGGAGCCGAAGACAATGAAGACCCTGTCGGGGCAATCTCCGAACAGGATGAACGGGAGGACGGGCACGTTAGCCCCGATGAACAGGCCACACACGAAGACTCGGAGGATAGTAATTATCTTCCACTCTCCGAGGAGGAGGTGAGCCTCGGCAACGAAGAATTCATCGTGCCGGAGCGCTTTAAACGCCGGCTAATAACCACTTCAAGGAGCCTGAAAAAGAAGCAACTGCAGCTTCAAGCTGACCAAGATCTGCTCAATGATAGATGGACCGAAGTCCTGGCCGCCGAAGAATAAGGCCTCAACGGCCCAGCCAAAAATTACCCGAAGCGCAAATTGTTACCTCAGTTCGATGACAAGGCGCTGGAGCCCGTACCATCATCGCACAACGCGGCCGACCAACCGCCACGCGGTCAGGATAAAGCGGCAACTCAAGCCGAACACCAGACCGCCCACCTCGCCATAAAGGCAAGAATAAAACAGCTCGGGGTTGTATATACGACCGTCGACAGGACTTGGACAGTAGAGCAGGACACATAAGATCAATCTATGGATCGCGAGGACGTGCCTCGACACGCGACGACGGCTACCTATTCGGACATGACAAACCCAGCCATGCTCGGGCCGATAACTGCAAACAGACTCCATCGGAGGTACGTCGCAGTGTGGCCCAGTATAGAGGTTCCGCACACCCTCTTTGCTTCACAGATGAAGTAATGGAGCATGAATTCCCAGACGGGTTTAAACCCATGAATATCGAATCATACGACGGAACAACGGATCCCGCGGTATGGATTGAGGACTTCCTCCTCCATATGCACATGGCCCGTGGAGATGAACTTCATGCCATCAAACACTTAAGGTTCCAGCAAACCCTTAAGGTTCGAACTCTGGGGTGCGCGCGAAGTCTTTCCCTCCTACCGATCCACGCCCTAGCTCTCTAAGATCTTGCGGACGAACTCGACGAACTTACAACACAGAAAGACACGAGATTTATACTGGTTCGGGCCACCGTTGTGGTGTAATACCCTACTCCAGTGTGGTTGTGGTGGATTGCCTCTTGGGCTGATGAAGAACAGAACAAGGGGAAGAACAGCCTCCTGAGGTTGAAGTGTTCTTGTGCTAGGGTAGGCTCTCGATCGGATCAGATCAAGTTGAGATGCCCCTACTGTGGTGGCTAGCTCTACTTATATAAGCCCTGGTCCTCTTCCCAAATATCGAGCGGGGAGGGAGCCAACAACGGTTGGCAAATTTGAAGGGGGACAGCTAGTACAAGCTATCCTGACAAAAGTGGTCTTCGCCTGCGAAAGGCTCTGGTGGTGACGCCGTCTTGGGCTCCACGATGACCTCCGTCTTGCCGTCCTTCTGGTCTTGGTATCGTTGCACCGATATGGCAACCTTTGTCTGATGCCTCGGTACTCCTCGCATGCTCTGGCCTCCTTAGCACCAAAGAGGAAACAAGGACGCTGCACGGGCTGGCGCCCGCCTGGTGTCGATCGTCATGGCTCACGTCACGAGAGCCTCGTGAGGTTTGCCCCGCCTTGATATCTCCGCTCCTCGTGAGCCTGCCCGGCTAGGCCACTCCTGAGGAGGTCTTGCATCGTCCGCCTCGCGAGGCTTGGCCCCTCGCGAGGGTCTTGGATGCCTTGTTGATGAAGATGGGCCGTACGGCCTGCTGGCTTGGCCACGCCGTGGGCCGCAGGCAGGCAAGTCTGGGGACCCCCGTTCCCAGAACGCAGACAGTAGCCCCCGGGCCCAAGGTGCGCTCGGGCTTGGCTTCGCGGCGTAGCCAAGGGTCAAGTACAGAGCACTGCAGTCCCCAAAAGCCTGTGGCCTCGGTTGAGGCATGGCGGTTGATTGGACGTGGGCGTCTCCGCTTCCCCACGCTGCCTCGGCAACTACTTGATTGGAAAAGTCCCTGCGACATGCAAGGAAAACCATCATTACCTGTGATCGTGGGAGGCGCCGGTTGGCCTTCTTTTTCTATAAATGGGGAGGGGGAGGAGCCGCCGTCGCCCATCTCTTCCTTGCTCGCTTGCTTCTTACTACTTGTTCTATTGCTAGCAGCGCCACCAATGGCGCCACGAAGGAACTTCTCTGCCGCCGAGAAGGGGAAATCCCCTCGCGAGGGACCCGGCTCCCCGGCGCCCAAGCGTGGACGCGGCCGTCCACGCAAGCACATCATGACCCCCGACGTGGCCCACCGTCGTGACGGCACCGCGGCACGCGGAGGGGGTCGTCCCAGCCATGGCGGCCCAATTGACGAAGGGAGGCGTGCCATGGTGGCGTGGCCTCCCCGTCTGCGCTTCCATTCAGCGGAAGTGTCGCTGGAGTTCGTCGTCTGCTTGGAGAACCCGGCCGGCAACTGGCTCCAGCTTCCGCGTTTCTTCGTCAGCGAACTGCCGGCCTGTGGTCCAGGCAGGCTTTGGTTGCAGGCAGATGGTTGCTGCAGCAAGGCCTCTTGGGTCGCGGTTGAGACTTCCGCCGCAGGCAACATAGCCCTTGCCCGCGGCTGGCAGACGTTTGCCCCGCGCGTGGCCTGGGCAGGCGGTGCACCCTCCACTTCAAGTTCGATGGCGACGCGACCCTCTACATGAGGTTGTTCGAGGAAGACGGTCGCCACGCCGGGTGCTGCCCCGAGGTGAACGACGGCGAGGAGGTGCTCGGCCTTGGCGACGGTTGTGACGAGGATGAGGGCGAGCCCGCTCCCGGTGGCGACCGTGTCTCGTCCAGCTACGGCGGCTCTTCCTCCGGCAATAGCTCCAACAGTGGTGGCTACGACCAGCTACTGCGCCCGCTTTGAAGGCGGCAGCGGGTCGTCCCATCGACGCGCCTCCGTGAAGCGCGAGGAGGGGTCTGGCTAGCCTCGGGATGTCGCTAGGGGCCTGCCTTCGTGGATCACTGCAACGCTGCTTTTGTTTCGCTCTTTTTCCTGCATAAAAAATGAAACCAGTATGGGCCCAGGGGGGCGTGTACCGAACTATGGTTCCTTGGTTATTGCACTATGCGTGTTGTTCCCGTGCCGTGTTGTTATTTTGCACGAAGATAACTTAACCTGGTATATTCAGAATGCCCTCTTCCTCATGAGGTGTTTGTTTCCTCGTGTCCAGCTTGCCTTGGCGGCCTTCGTTCGCTCAGGAACTGCAAAAATTCGTTAGGAAGTGCGCTAAAAGATTTGCCGTTCACCCAAGCCTTGACCTGGCGCTTTGTATCGCGGTACCTGAGGGGCACGGACTAGGAGAGATGCGCCAGCTTTTGGGCTCGAACGAGGGTGGCTCGCGAGAAGGCAGAGGGGAGAAAAAGGCTCATGAGGGCACCTACCTAGCCCCCTCGCGAGGTATGCGAGAGAGAGAACACGAGCGAACATGAGCCAGCGAACGTGATAAGAGGCGAGGGAATCAAATCAGCAGGGAACACCAAAGGCAAACTTCGATTAAGGAAAAGCGAGCCAACTACGAAAAGCAAATGAAAAGCCGCGTCCGGTACCTAATCTAGTCTTCAAGTCTTCTCACCAGCGCGGAGCTAAGTGCTGCCACTAGGCTTGGGAGGGAGCCCCAGGGCCTGAGGCCAGCACCCCTGAGACTCCGGGGCATGTACAGCCCCACTCATTATTATGTGAGAGTGTCACGGGCAGCAATTCTTCACAGGCGTCAAGCCTTCTTCACAGGCTCTGGACTTTCTTCACAGGCTCTAGGCCTTGCTTCATAGGTAGAACTTCCGGAGGTGCTGGATGTTCCAGGCGTTCTGGATAGGTATCTCGTCCTGTGTCTCCAGGCGCACGGCGCAAGGCCTGGAGATGTGGACGACCTTGAACGGGCCCTCCCACATGGGTGAAAGCTTATGCAGCCCTTCCCTGGAGAGGACCCGCCTCAGGACGAGGTCACCCGTCTCGAGTGTCCTGGAGCTGATGTTGCAGCAGTGGTATCGCCACAGCGCTTGCTGGTACCTTGCTGCCCTCAGTGCAGCTTCACAACGACGTTCCTCCCCCAGCACGAGATCCATCCCCCGCGTGGCGTCCTACTGCGTTTCGTCGAACGCCAGGACCCGTGCGGAGCGATGCTTGATCTCGTGAGGAAGGACTGCTTCAGCTCCGTAGATAAGGAAGAACGGGGTCTTGCCCGTTGGCTTGGTGGCGGTGGTGCGGATGGACTAGAGCACGGACTGAAGCTCGTCGTGCCAGCCCTTGCTGCAGGCCTCCAGCTTCTTCTTGAAGGTCCTGGTCTTGAGGCCCCTCAGGACCTCTGCGTTGGCGCCTTCGGCCTGACCATTGCTCCTAGGGTGCGCCACTGAGGCGTAGCAGATCTGCGTTCCAAGGATAGCATAGTAAACTGTGAGCCGTTATCTGTGATGATGCGGTTGCGGACCCTGAAGCGGCTCACGAGGCCCTTGATGAACTTGACAGCAGAGCCGGCCGGGATGGTATGGACGGCTTCCACCTCCGCCCACTTGGTGAATTTGTCGATCGCGACGTAGAGATAGCAGTAGCCCCCTGGCACCCGAGGGAACGGACCTAAGATGTCCAGCCCCCAGACCGCGAACGGCCACGTGAGCGGGATGGTCTGGAGGCCCTGAGCTAGCTGGTGGATTTGCTTGGCGTGGAATTGGCAACCCTCGCAGGACTTCACCAGCTCGGCTGCGTCGTTGAGTGCCGTAGGCCAGTAGAATCCACTGCGGAACGTCTTGCCGACGAGGGTCCGTGACGATGAATGGTGCCCGCAGTCTCCACCGTGTATGTCAACCAGCAATTCCCTTCCTTGATCACTGGAGATGCAGCGCAGCGTGACTTCATTCAGCCGTTTCCTGTACAACTCGCCGTCTTGGATACAGTATGTCGTGGCCTGGCAGGGCACGCGCTCTGTGTCCTCTTCCTTCTCCGGTAGCGTACCTTGCATTAGGTACTCCTTGAATTCCTTGGTCCAGCATTCCTCCTGGGGCTCGAGCGCAAAGAGCCGCCTAGCTCCTGAGGTCGGGCCACAGGCTGGGGCTCCCGAAGCTGGAGGTTGTGGGAGCTCTTCCTGAGGCTAAGTCGTGCTTGAAAGTGGTGGTGTAGCTGATGGCTTGAAGAGCCGCTCCTCAAAGACGCCGGGCTCTTGTGGTTGCCGCTTGGATGCTCTCCTGGCGATGTCGTCGGCTTCCTTGTTGGTGCCCCGAGGCACGTGCTGCAACTCTAGGCCCGAGAACTACTTCTCCATCTTACGCACCTCCGGGAGGTACGCCTCGATGTGCTCGTCGTTTGGCTCGTATACCTTGTTGGAGAAGTTGACGAGGAGTTGCTAGTCGGCTCTGACGGTAAGGCGCTTCACCCCTATAGCCGCCGCAGCCTTCAGGCCAGCTATGAGGCCTTTGTATTCTGCGATATTGTTGGAGACCTTCTCGCCGTGCTGGAAGCAGAGTTGCACAGCGTAGTAGAGCTTGTCCTAAGTGGGCGAAATGAGCACTGCTCCAGCCCCCGTGCCCTGGTGCGCGAAGGCGCCATCGAAATACATGACCCAGCGGTCTGGAGCCTCGCTCCCTGGTGAGGTGGATCGGTCTTCGCCTTCTTCGAGCGTCGGGGCATCCGTCCATTCTGCCACAAAATCAGCAAGCGCGGCCCCTTTGATGACCCTGGTAGTGCTGAACTCCAACTGAAATGCTTGCAGCTCGATGTTCCACTTAGCGACCCTCCAGCTAACTTGAGGCTCCTAAGCACCCTCTCCAATGGGTAGGCTGAGACGACCTTGATGGGGTTGCCCTGGAAGTAGTGTCGCAGCTTACGGGAGGCCACCAAGAGTGCGAGCAGGAGTTTTTGAGGCATGGGGTAGCGTGCCCTCGCGTCCCGCAGCACGGTGCTGACGAAGTACACTGGGTGTTCGACGAGGGCTGGCACACCGTCGAGGCCCGGGTCCTGCGGGGATTGGGGCATCTCCTGAGGCGGAGGGGTTCCTGAGACCTGGCTGTCCTCAGGAGTTTCTGCGACATTGTTCTTCCGAGCTTGGTCTCCCGCCGCCGAGACCTTTGCTGCACCTTCCTGACCCTGCACCACTTTGGCTCTGGCTTGGCGCAGCGCGCCCTTGGCTTGGCGTTCCTCCCGAACCGCCACCAGCGCCGCGCTGGCGGAGTATGGGGTGGCGGCAAGGTAGAGCCCTAGGGGCTCGAGAGGCTGTGGTTCCACCATCACTGGCGGGCTGGTAAGGTATTTCTTGAGGTCTTGGAAGGCTTGGTTGGCCTCCGGGGTCCACTCGAACGGGCCCCTCTTCTTCATAAGCTTGAAGAAGGATAAAGCGCGCTCCCCTAGCTTGGAGATGAAACGCCCCAATGCGGTCACCCGCCCCGCTAGCTTCTGCATCTCTTTCAGGGTCTGTGGTGGTCTCATGTCCTCGATGGCCTTGATCTTCTCCGGGTTCGCCTCAATCCCTTTGTGCGATACGAGGAATGCCAGCAGCTTGCCGGAGGGGATGCCAAACGCACACTTCTCCGGGTTGAGCCTTAAGTTCACCTGGCGCAGGCTCTCGAAGGTCTCCTCTAGGTCTTGGATCAACGTTCTCGCCTCGCGAGACTTCACCACTATGTCGTCGACATAGGCCTCTATGTTTCTCCCGAGCTGCCGCCCCAGGGTGATGTGCATCAGCCGCTGAAAAGTCGCGCCCGCATTGCGCAGCCCGAAGGGCATGCAGGTGTAGCAGTACACCCCACATGGTGTCAAGAATGTTGTCTTCTCCACATCTTCCACCGCCATCTTGATCTGATGATACCCTGAGAACGCATCCAGGAAGCACAGCAGGTCGCACTCGGCAGTGGAGTCGACAATCTGGTCGATGCACAGGAGCGGGAACGGATCCTGGGGGCAGGCTTTATTAAGGTTGGTGAAGTCGACGCACATCCGTTCCTTCCCGCCTTTCTTCGGCACTACGACAGGGTTCGCCAACCATTCGGGAGATCGAAATTCGCGAATGGCACCCGCTGCCTCCAGCTTGCGGGTCTCCTGGATGATGAAGTCCTGCTTCTCAGTGGACTGCCGTCTCGCTCGCTGCTTCATGGGGCGTATGTTGGGGCATACCCATAGATGATGCCGAATCACCTCCCTCGGGACCCCTACCAGCTGATTGGGCTCCCACGCGAATATCTCCTTGTTTGCGCGCAAGAACCTCACCAAGGCCTCTTCTTGACCCGGGTCAAGGCCGGCTCTGATGGTGAAGGTGGCTCCTGAAGACCCGTCCTCGTTGACCGGCACCTGCTTGGTTTCCGCCTTGTCTTGGGTGAACAACTGCTTCTTCTTGGTAGGCGCGGCCTCCTTGACCTCCGGGGTACCGGCGTCGGCGGGGTGTGCTGCCGCCGCGGTCTTGAAGGCGAGCCTGAGTGTCGTCACGCCTCCTTAGTGTCCCCCTTGATGGTGAGGACGCCCTTGCTCCTAGGCATCTTCATGAGGTTATAGGGCGGGTGAGTCACCGCCATGAACTGAGCGAGAGCTGGGTACCCGAGGATGGCGTTGTACGGGAGACCAATGCGGGCGATGTCGATGTCTACCAGCTCGGTGCGGTACTTGTCACGTGTGCCGAAGGTGACGGGGAGACGGATCTGCCCCAGAGAGTGGGCAGCTCCACCACCAACTCCCGAGAAGGGCTTGCTGAGGCTAAGCCGCTCGAGCGACACGTGAAGAAGGCTGAAGGCTTCTACGGAGAGCAAGTTGAGGCCGGCACCGCCGTCGATGAGGGTCTTGGTAACAGCCACGTTGCAGATGGTGGGCATGCAGAGCATTGGGAGCATGCCGGAGCCGGCGGTGGAGTCGGGGTGGTCTTCTGAGCCGAAGGTAAGGTCGGCCTCTGGCGCGGCCCAACCCGGCGAAGCCCCCGGGCGCCTGGAGGCAGCCCCAATCTGGCGGAGGAATAGTTTGACGTGGCGATCTGAAGGCAGTGCTTGAGAGCCGCCCAGCAGGGCCGCGACTGCGTGGTGCGCCTGCACCGCGTAGTGGGCAGCAAAGACGCCGCGGAGCTCCCCCTAGGACTCCACCGTGGATCCAGGGAGGTTGAGCAGCCAGGCACGTGGCTCGCCGGCGAGGGCCATGGGGAACCAGTTGGCCATGATCTTGTCGTCGCCTCCGGCCTCGAGGACAGCCTCCTCGTACGCTAGGAGGAACAGCGACGAGTCTGCCGCGCCGTCATAACGCGGCGGCATCTCTGGCTTGAACTTGGTCGGCCACCACACCCGCCGTAGGGCGGCGGCCAGGGCTCAACCCCCAAATGCTCCGCTGTCGATGTCGGCCGCGGAGGTGGATGGCGGGGCACCTGCCATGGGGGCGAAGTGCGGCGGCACGGGCCGTAGGCTAGCGGAGAGGAGCTACGGCACACCCCTACCTGGCGCGCCAAATGTCGGATGTGAGGTTCCGGCAAACCCTTAAGGTTCGAACTCTAGGGTGCGCGCGAAGTCTTTCCCTCCTACCGATCCACGCCCTAGCTCTCTAAGATCTTGCGGACGAACTCGACAAACTCACAACACAGAAAGACACGAGATTTATACTGGTTCAGGCCACCGTTGTGGTGTAATACCCTACTCCAGTGTGGTGGTGGTGGATTGTCTCTTGGGCTGATGAAGAATAGTACAAGGGGAAGAACAACCTCCTGAGGTTGAGGTGCTCTTGTGCTAGGGTAGGCTCTCAACCGGATCATATCAAGTTGAGATGCCCCTACTGTGGTGGCTAGCTCTACTTATGTAAGCCCTGGTCCTCTTCCCAAATATCGAGTGGGAAGGGAGCCAACAACGGCGGGCAAATTTGAAGGGGGATAGCTAGTACAAGCTATCCTGACAAAAGTGGTCTTCGCCTGCGAAAGGCTCTGGTGGTGACGCCGTCTTGGGCTCCACGATGACCTCCGTCTTGTCGTCCTTCTGGTCTTGGTATCGTTGCACCGATATTGCAACCTTTGCCTGATGCCTCGGTACTCCTCGCATGCTCTGGCCTCCTTAGCACCAAAGAGGAAACAAGGACGCTACACGGGCTGGCTCCCGCCTGGTGTCGATCGTCATGGCTCACGTCACGAGAGCCTCATGAGGTTTGCCCCGCCTTGATATCTCCGCTCCTCGTGAGCCTGCCTGGCTAGGCCACTCCTGAGGAGGTCTTGCGTCATCCCCCTCGCGAGACTTGGCCCCTCGCGAGGGTCTTGGATGCCATGTTGATGAAGATGGGCCGTACGGCCTGCTGGCTTGACCACGCCGTGGGCCGCAGGCAAGCAAGTCTGGGGACCCCCGTTCCCAGAACGCCGACAAATACCTATCACTAAAACTCAAAAGACCAGCTTGGTACTGGTTAAATAGTCTGCCAGAAAATTCTATTCGCAGCTTTGAAGATTTGGAAGACGCCTTTCGCGACAACTTCCAAGGAACATATGTCCGGCCACCGGATGCCGATGACTTAAGTCACATTGTCCAATAGCCCGGAGGGTCAGCGAGGAAGCTCTGGACTAGGTTCTTAGTTAAAAGGAGCCAAATCATCGACTGTCCGGACGCGGAAGCCCTTGCGGCCTTCAAACACAGCGTCCGGGATGAATGGCTTGCCCACCACCTCGGCCAAGAAAGACCTAAATCCATGACAGCCCTTACCGCTCTAATGACCCGCTTTTGCATGGGAGAAGACAGCTGGCTTGCTCGTAGAAGCAACAGCGCCTGTGACCCGGGCACTTCCGAAATCCGAGACGGCAATGGCAAGCCACGATGCAACAAACACAAAAGTCACATTGATAATGAGAGATCACGCGACACAGCGGTCAACGCCGGATTCAGCAGTCCCCCCCACAAGTAGCTCAAGGGTCGGTCATCCAGAGGACTCTACCAGAGTTCGGGTTCATAATATCATCCAAGGGTTATCCCTATCAAGGAATCCCCTAACCGAGGACAGGCGGCGCAGACGTGCGACAGGAGGTCCAAAATAACCTTTTGTAGACCGAGCTCTCTATTCCGAGCTTGTAAAGTGCCTTTTTCCTCAGCCTTCGACCCCTTGCACATCAGATAGCCAGGGTTGTGGCTCTGTTATTTATATAATAATTGGCATATCACTCAACTCCCAGTACACGTAATCAGTGTCCAGTATCGACTTTTTATTAATCGACCCGAATTTTTGCTCCTGGGTTGTTTCACACACACACCTCGGCATAACTCGCCAGGGGCTCGGTATAGGAACAAATGAGTTGCCAGCAAGTCTGAACAGCTTTATAGCATACTTCGGCGTTGCGAGTTTGGCCTTATATGCATCAGCTCCGAATCATGTCTTGGGTCAATAGTTGGGTTGGCCGGCTGCTGTGCTTGCTACCCTACGTTCCGCTCTATCGACTAGGGTAGTCAAGGGAGAACTTCTGCGATTGTGCTTCCAGTTCATCTGGTAAAGCACCTCAGTAGAGAAAGCCGAAAACTGACTGTCATGATGTAGCGAGAGCTGGTCAACCACTCGATGACTTATCGGAATCTTTAGCGATTCTCTCCTTGTTATACGAAGGATCTTTTTTAGATCATCAATACAGCGCATCGTACTAAAAAAACCCGCGTACATACCAGGGGCTATATCGTAGACGCACCATAAAAATCCTCTACCTAAGTGAAAGTGTTAACACCCTATAGTTTGATTGCCTTGTTCGCCGCATTGTCACCTCCTTCATGGACCAAGACGTTGGGTCAAGAGTGATCAAATGCTTTTCCGAACACCCCGTACTTCCTACGAGGGGGCTGAAGCCGATGACTGGAAACTTTCAGATTATATAAAAACGGCCGCACAGGAGGAACAAAAGCTTTCAAGCAAAACTTAAAAATAGATTAAACATAAAATTGTCTTTTACAATTCCCTTACACCTCACTCGAATACTATGTCTTTCGAGCATTGACCCTCTATCAAGCGGGCAGCCTCTAAGACGTCTTCAAAATAATGCTCTGGTGCGTGATGGTCCTTGCCCTTGGGCGGACTCTTCGTTGCAACATCGATGGCCTTAATCTTCCCCCAGTATGTCTTGACACGGGCAAAGGCCATCCGTGCACCCTCAATGCACGCCGACCGCCTCACAGCGTCGATGCATGGCACCGCATCAACAAACCGCTGCACCAAGCCGATGTAGCTATTCGGAACAGGCTCAGTCGGCCATAGCCGGATTATGACGTTCTTCATGGCAGCGCCGGATATCCTATGAAGCTCGGCCCATTGGGACATCTGTTCATTCAGCAAAAGAGGTCGCTTTGACGCACCAAATTGTGACCAAAGAAGCTTCTCCGTTGCATACCACTTTTGCGCTCGGTAAAACCGCGCCGCATCGGAAGAACTCTTCGGCAAGTCTAAAAACTCGTCCGGAGAACTCCACACTTGGTTAAGCTGGGCATGGTTCGGATCGCCGAACTTAGTCTGTAGCAAAAAGGGCTTACCGGCCGCAATCTCGGCAGCTTGCCGGATCTCCTCATGGGCTGCTCTGGATTCAGACCGAGCTTCTCTCGCCACTCGTAAGGCCTGGTCAAGTTCAGCCGTTTTGGCTTCATTCTCCTTCTCAAGGAATTCATAGCGGCTAGTAGCATTTTTCAGTTCGAGCGCCATCATGGATATTTTCTCCTCGTCTTGGCGCCGAGCAGCTTGTTCGGCCTTTAATTCAGCCGATGCCTTTTCAGTAGCCGCGTTACTAAACCGGGCCTGCTCCTTGGCCTGGGCCAGCTCCTCCCAAAGAATCTTAATGGCGGCGGCACCATCTGCAGCCATGCATATCCCAATATGCAACTTTCAGCGTCATGCTTATATTACAAATATGTATGTGTACAGGCTGCTCTGAATACATACCTTGCGACTCATCCAAATGCATATTGATTAATGCAATGTCATCCGCTGCCACATCAAGCTTCCGCTGCAGTTCGGCTACCTCCGTAGTCCGGACAGTCGCCAGGGGGAAACGGCCTGTGTTCCAATTACATCAGATTGTTCCCTGAACATATCTTTTTGATCCTCCGACCGCCTCCCTTTGGAAGTCAATCCGAGACTCAGGGGCTACTGTCTATACACAGGTGCATTTCGTGCTTAAGGTATAGTAGGAAAAGATTATATCACAAACCTCAAAGCCTCTTAGTAGGCTCGTAAAGGCTTCATTCAATCCGCTCTTCGCGGACATAATCTTCTCAACCACCGTACCCATCAAGGTATGTTGTTCCTCCGAGACAGATGCTTTTTGTAGCATATCCCTCAACATATCCGGCACCGCCAGGTCTCCCGAAGCCATTGTCGGCTGAAAACTGGATAGTCCACGGCCTTCATTATTGGCCCCCGAATCCCGGACGACCGGAGGTCCATCTTCGGATACTACCTCTTTCATCCCCCACACCGCTTGTTGATCAAGAAAAACCCTCCGAGATGACACTTCGGAGTCATCTGCCTTATTGGGCGAGGAGGTCGGAGGAGGCGTCTCGCTTTCCATCATCTCCGGGAGGGGATCCCCCGAAGAAGAGGATTGCCCAGGAAAGCTCCGTGCCGAACTGTAAAAATACACATGCACGTTACATGTCTCTTCGGTAACAGGAAAGAAACGGGATGCGATCAAGGCACCCCGGATTCACTTACGATTTGGTCGAGGGCTTGTCCTCATGACGGAGCTATTCAACGGCGTCACCTTCCAATCCCGGGCCGCCCGACGGTGGCATCTTGCCCCTCTTGGCAGGCCGCCCCTCCCAACCTTCGGAGGTGGCCCTTTTCTTCCTGAATGGAGAAGGGATACTTGCTTCTCCTTCGTCCTCATCCTCGGGCGAGGAAATGTCGACTTCTCCGGACTCGGTATCTAATTTACCTCCAGAACGAAGGCCATCCCGGGTCTTCTTACTCTCCACCTTTCCCTCCCCTACCGGTGCCTGGTATGGCGCTGGTGCCAGCATCCTTGTTAACAAGGGATCCGCTAAGTCTTCGGGAAGAGGGGCCGGACACCGGATCCGTTCCTCTTTCTTTATCCAGCCCCGGAAAAAGATGGTTTGCTTAGTGTCTTACCAAAGGATATCTGATTATGAGGTTTTCGGCGGACGAGTACTTACCGTGGTATCTGGATGGTTACAGTCTAGGCCGGTATCTTCTGTGGTCTCCGGCCATTGTCTTCGTTTCCCGAAAAATAATTTCCACATTCCTTCGTGCATAGTGCCAAAGAAGAGCTGAAGAGTCCGTGGCCCTTCGGGGTTAAACTCCCACATGCGGAGAGGCCGTCGCTGGCATGGCAGGGTCCGGCGGACTAGCATTACCTGAATAACGTTGACAAGATCGATATCCCTCTTAACGAGCCTTCAGATGCGACTCTGCAAAGTCCGCACTTCGTCAGCTGATCCCCAGTCCAACCCCTTATTAATCCATGATGCAAGCTGAAATGGGAGGCTGGATCGGAACGCAGGCGCAGCTGCCCAATTGGAACCACGGAGCTCGGTGATATAGAACCACTCCTGCTGCCATAAGTTGGAAGATTCTTTGAAGGATCCTTTTAGCCAAATCGCGCTGTTAAGCTTGCTCACTAAGGCACCACCACACTCCACCTGCTCCCCCTCTATCACTTGCGGTTTCACATTGAAGGTCTTGAGCCACAGGCCGAAGTGTGGAGGAGTTCGGAGGAAGGCTTCGCACATGACGATAAACGCCGATATGAGAAGAACAGAGTTGGGGGTGAGATCGTGAAAATCAAGTCCATAATAGAACATGAGCCCCCGGACGAAGGGATTGAGGGCGAATCCTAGCCCTCGGAGGAAGTGGGAAACGAACACGACCCTCTCGCCGGATCTAGGGGTAGGGATAACCTGCCCTTCCGCGGGAAGCCGATGGAGGATTTCTGCGGTCAGATATCTTGCCGCCCGAAGCTTCGTGATATCCTCCTCTGTGACAAAAGAAGCCACCAACCGGCCTTGACGGCTGGATCCGGACATGACTGAGGCTCGCGGAGATTGAAACCTGGGTGTTGGAACTCGAGGTATTAAGGGTTGAGGAAGAAGCAAGCGTGGAGAAGAAAGACGTGTCTGTACCCCTTTATAAAGGCTGTGAATATTGAACGCCTCCTCCTGGGCCTTAAAACTTGCCTATTCCCGAGGAGTTGTACCCTAAAGACGGTTGGGTTACCCAGGTCCGTGTTGATAAAGAATCCCTTAATAAGGGGACACGATCTTTGCTTGGATAATACGTGCCAATGACAACCGCGTCTCGGAACGTGGGTCAGCAGGCGGGGAAAATGGTTCGAAATAATGACCGTACTGACGTGATGTCATGTTGTAAAAAGTTGCCAGAGGATTGGACTTATATATTATTATGCCCTCTGTGGAGGTATAAGCTACTTGTGTTGTACAGTCGAACTCGATCATCCGAAGACCATTGTGAAGCATCCGGAAAGAGGGGAACCCGCCTTGCAATACCGAATACAAATCTGCGCGCCGGACTCCTCGTCATTGAAACCAGGTTCAGGGGCTACTGAGGGAGTCCTGGACTAGGGGTCCTCGGGCGTCCGGCCTGTTAGCCATGGGCCGGACTGATGGACTGTGAAGATACGAAGACCGAAGACTGCACCCGTGTCCGGATGGGACTCTCCTTAGCGTGGAAGGCAAGCTTGGCGACCAAATATGTAGATTCCTTTCCTTGTAACCGACCTTGTGTAACCCTAGATCCTCCTGGTGTCTATATAAACCAGAGGACTTAGTCCGGAGGGATGAGATATTCATTACCACAGTCATACAAGTTAGACTTTTAGGGTTTAGCCATTACGATCTCGTGGTAGATCAACTCTTGTAATACTCATATTCATCAAGATCAATCAAGCAGGAAGTAGGGTATTACCTCCATAGAGGGCCCGAACCTGGGTAAACATCATGTCCCCTGTCTCCTGTTACCATCAACCTTAGACGCATAGGGACCCCCTACCCGAGATCCACCGGTTTTGACACCGACAGCAGCAAAACAAGTCCAGAACTGAAACCACTTCAGAAGAGCTCAAGGAACAATATCTTGGGTACCCATAATGCTGGCAAGATGCTTAGCAAGCTTATTAACTTTCTCTTATTTGGCGCTTAAATCCTCAAGCGCTTGTTGTTGCACCAGAAAGTGTGCATCTGAATTCTGCACGGACTTCCTCAGTCCTTCAACTTCCTGTTGCAGCACATCTTATTGATGGCTTTCAACTTGAAGTCGAGACTCAAGAAGATGAACTGATTCAGGCAGCGAGTTCGAGGAGCTTGTGCCAGCAGTAGTGGCCAGTAACTCGAACACTACATCAAGATAGGACTTTTGGGTTATCTCACTGTCGTCAAGATATTTTTTATCAGCTTTCTTGGAGACCAACAGGGATGTCTCACTATCTTGAACCTTATCTGCATTACTTCCTTTACCATTGCATAACGGGGTACTATTCTCCAATATTTTGTCCGCATTCTAAAAGAGAAACAAGCAAACACATCACTGGTTTACCATGTTGTATATGAAACTCATTTTGGTAAATCAGTTCAGTAGTAAAGTGGATAGGATAACAACATGAAACAAACATATATCTATGTACCATGGTCATTTTATGGTCTATATCATTCTAGTTTTTGTTGCCCAATCAAGATAGAGAAACAGTTCAAATAATATTTGTTCAAGACAAAGCAGAATAGACAGAATATAAGTGTGGGAAACTACAGAGCAATAACAACACTTGTAATGTGCATGACATGAGAACATAACTGTTTATTCAATTGAAACTAAAATCAACATAGAGCAAGTTACAACAGCAAACCAGTTAAAGAAACAGGTTTAAAACATACCTGTTGCGCCATTGGAGTTTCAATTCCATCCTTCGAATTTGAAAATAGTTGGTATGAGTAAATACGGTGATGCAAGAGCAAAGGAGTATGAACCATAGCTACAGAACCTGGCCTGAGAACAATTTTTCTTCTGCTTTAAGCGTTGAGTTGGGATTTGTATTGGTGGTTCTCGTGCTTTGGGCACTGCAGTTCCCTTACTAACTGCTCGTCTTTGGGTGCTCTGTGGTGGAGACGGTGTTGTGTCAACTGGAACTGGGTTCTATCTGCCAGGGCTGGGGTTAGAAGGAGTGTAGCTGGTTCTCTGGCCAACTGGGTAGGGGTACAATCTGCAAGAGTCTAGGTTATGTGTGGTGGGGCTGGTTCTTGGGCAAGTACAACCATGGTTCTATCTACATCAACTGCTAGCACTATCTTTTCTGAAGACCGTGTTGTTACTCCCTTAGATACTGCCATCATCCTCTCCAATTGAAATGGTTGATAAACAAGAAAAGTAATTGAATGTACAGACATGTATGATAGACAGGTGCAATGGATAGTGGGGAATAAAAGAGGGCATGAAATAATTCACATTTATGTTGTCTAACCAAACAGGATAGCATGACACAATTTCACATATATGATGGCTAACTAAATAGGATAGCATGACACAATTTCACATATATGATGTCTAACTAAAAAAGATGGAAAGACATAGTTCGAAATATGATGACTATGTAAACAGGATGACATGATCTAACTATATAATGTGTTTATTAAATAGGTTGGCATGCCATAATTGACATACATGCTGTTGGGGAACGTAGTAATTTCAAAAAAATTCCTACGCACACGCAAGATCATGGTGATGCATAGCAACAAGATCATTTTGAACGTCTTCACAATCCGACCGATCAAGTATCAAACGTACGGCACCTCCAAGTTCTACACACGTTCGTCTCGATGACGTCCCTCAAACTCCGATCCAGCCGAGTGTTGAGGGAGAGTTTCGTCAGCACGACGGCGTGGTGACGATGATGATGTTCCACCGACGCAGGGCTTCGCCTAAGCTCCGCAACGGTATTATCAAGTGTGCATAGAGGTGCCCCCTGCCCCCGTATATAAAGGAGCAAGGGGGAGGCCGGCTGCCCTAGGCGCGCCAAGGAGAGAGGGGGAGTCCTCCTCCTAGTAGGAGTAGGACTCCCCTTTCCTAGTCCTACTAGGAAAAGAAGGGGGGAAGGAAAGAGAGGGAGAGGGAGAGGGAAAGGGGGCTGCGCCCCCCTCTCCTAGTCCAACTAGGACTCCTCCTGGGAGGGGGCGCGCCACCTCCTGGCTGCTGCCCTCTCTCTCCCCTCAAGGCCCACTAAGGCCCAATACTTCCCCGGGTGGTTCCGGTAACCCTCCAGCACACCGGTTTAATCCGAAACTTCTCCGGAACACTTCCGGTGTCCGAATATAGTTGTCCAATATATCAATCTTTATGTCTCGACTATTTCGAGACTCCTAGTCATGTCCGTGATCACATCCGGGACTCTGAACAACCTTTGGTACATCAAAACATATAAACTCATAATATAACTGTCATCGTAACTTTAAGCGTGCGGACCCTTTGGGTTCGAGAACTATGTAGACATGACCGAGACACCTCTCCGGTCAATAACCAATAGCAGGACCTGGATGCCCATATTGGCTCCCACATATTCTACGAAGATCTTTCTCGGTCAGACCGCGTAACAACATACGTTGTTCCTTTTGTCATCGGTATGTTACTTGCCCGAGATTCGATCGTCGGTATCTCGATACCTAGTTCAATCTCGTTACCGGCAAGTCTCTTTACTCGTTCCGTAATACATCATCCCGCAACTAACTCATTAGTCACAATGCTTGCAAGGCTTATAGTGATGTGCATTACCGAGTGGGCCCAGAGATACCTCTCTGACAATCGGAGTGACAAATCCTAATCTCGAAATACGCCAACCCAACAAGTACCTTTGGAGACACCTGTAGAGCACATTTATAATCACCCATTTACGTTGTGACGTTTGGTAGCACACAAAGTGTTCCTCTGGTAAACGGGAGTTGCATAATCTCATAGTCATAGGAACATGTATAAGTCATGAAGAAAGCAATAGCAACATACTAAACGATCGGGTGCTAAGCTAACGTAATGGGTCATGTCAATCACGTCATTCTCCTAATGAGGTGATCCCGTTAATCAAATGACAACTCATGTCTATGGCTAGGAAACATAACCATCTTTGATTAACGAGCTAGCCAAGTAGAGGCATACTAGTGACACTCTGTTTGTCTATGTATTCACACATGTATTATGTTTCCGGTTAATACAATTCTAGCATGAATAATAAACATTTATCATGATATAAGGAAATATATAATACTTTATTATTGCCTCTAGGGCATATTTCCTTCAGTCTCCCACTTGCACTAGAGTCAATAATCTAGATTACATAGTAATGATTCTTACACCGATGGAGTCTTGGTGTTGATCATGTTTTGCTCGTGGAAGAGGCTTAGTCAACGGGTCTGCAACATTCAGATCCGTGTGTATCTTGCAAATTTCTATGTCTCCCACCTGGACTAAATCCCGGATGGAATTGAAGCGTCTTCTGATGTGCTTGGTTCTCTTGTGAAATCTGGATTCCTTTGCTAAGGCAATTGCAGCAGTATTGTCACAAAAGATTTTCATTGGTCCCGATGTACTAGGTACGACACCTAGATCGGATATGAACTCCTTCATCCAGACTCCTTCATTTGCTGCTTCCGAAGCAGCAATGTATTCCGCTTCACACGTAGATCCCGCCACGACACTTTGCTTAGAATTGCACCATCTGACAGCTCCACCGTTCAATGTAAATACGTATCCGGTTTGCGATTTCGAATCGTCCGGATCAGTGTCAAAGCTTGCATCAACGTAACCCCTTACGATGAGCTCTTTGTCACCTCCATAAACGAGAAACATATCCTTAGTCCTTTTCAGGTATTTCAGGATGTTCTTGACCGCTGTCCAGTGATCCACTCCTGGATTACTTTGGTACCTCCCTGCTAAACTTATAGCAAGGGACACATCAGGTCTGGTACACAACATTGCATACATGATAGAGCTTATGGCAGAAGCATAGGGATCATCTTTCATCTTCTCTCTATCTTCTGCAGTGGTCGGGCATTCAGTCTTACTCAATCTCACACCTTGTAGTACAGGCAAGAACCCTTTCTTTGCTTGATCCATTTTGAACTTCTTCAAAACTTTGTCAAGGTATGTGCTTTGTGAAAGTCCAATTAAGCGTCTTGATCTATCTCTATAGATCTTAATGCCTAATATATATGCAGCTTCACCGAGGTCTTTCATTGAAAAACTCTTATTCAAGTATCCCTTTATGCTATCTAGAAATTCTATATCATTACCAATCAGTAATATGTCATCCACATATAATATCAGAAATGCTATCGAGCTCCCACTCACTTCTTGTAAATACAGGCTTCTCCAAAAGTCTGTATAAAACCAAATGCTTTGATCACACTATCAAAGCGTTTATTCCAACTCCGAGAGGCTTGCACCAGTCCATAAATGGATCGCTGGAGCTTGCACACTTTGTTAGCTCCCTTTGGATCGACAAAACCTTCCGGTTGCATCATATACAACTCTTCTTCCAGAAATACATTCAGGAATGCAGTTTTGACATCCATTTGCCAAATTTCATAATCATAAAATGCGGCAATTGCTAACATGATTCGGACAGACTTAAGCATCGCTACGGGTGAGAAGGTCTCATCGTAGTCAATCCCTTGAACTTGTCGAAAATCTTTTGCAACAAGTCGAGCTTTATAGACAGTAACATTACCATCAGCATCAGTCTTCTTCTTAAAGATCCATTTATTTTCAATGGCTTGCCGACCATCGGGCAAGTCAACCAAAGTCCATATTTTGTTCTCATACATGGATCCCATCTCGGATTTCATGGCTTCAAGCCATTTTGCGGAATCTGGGCTCACCATCGCTTCTTCATAGTTCATAGGTTCATCATGGTCTAGTAACATGACCTCCAGAACAGGATTGCCGTACCACTCTGGTGCGGATCTTGATCTAGTTGACCTACTAGGTTCAGTAATAACTTGATCTGAAGTTTCATGATCATTATCATTAACTTCCTCACTAATTGGTGTAGGTGTCGCAGAAACTGATTTCTGCGATGATCTACTTTCCAATAAGGGAGCAGGTACAGTTACCTCATCAAGTTCTACTTTCCTCCCACTCACATCTTTCGAGAGAAACTCCTTCTCTAGAAAGGATCCATTCTTAGCAACGAATATCTTGCCTTCGGATTTGTGATAGAAGGTGTACCCAACAGTCTCCTTTGGGTATCCTATGAAGACACATTTCTCCAATTTAGGTTCGAGCTTATCAGGTTGAAGTTTCTTCACATAAGCATCGCAACCCCAAACTTTAAGATACAACAACTTTGGTTTCTTGCCAAACCATACTTCAAAAGGCGTCGTCTCAACGGATTTCGATGGTGTCCTATTTAGAGTGAATGCAGCCGTCTCTTAAGCATAACCCCAAAACGATAGCGGTAAATCAGTAAGAGACATCATAGATCGCACCATATCTAATAAAGTACGATTACGACGTTCGGACACACCATTACGCTGTGGTGTTCCGGGTGGCGTGAGTTGCGAAACTATTCCGCATTGTTTCAAATGTAGGCCAAACTCGTAACTCAAATATTCTCCTCCACGATCAGATCGTAGGCATTTTATTTTCTTGTTACGATGATTTTCAACTTCACTCTGAAATTCTTTGAACTTTTCAAATGTTTCAGACTTATGTTTCATTAAGTAGATATACCCATATCTGCTTAAATCATCTGTGAAGGTCAGAAAATAACGATATCCGCCAGGAGCCTCAATATTCATCGGACCACATACATCTGTATGTATGATTTCCAACAAATCTGTTGCTCTCTCCATAGTTCCGGAGAACGGTGTTTGGTCATCTTGCCCATAAGGCACGGTTCGCAAGTACCAAGTGATTCAAAATAAAGTGATTCCAAAATTCCATCAGTATGGAGTTTCTTCATGCGCTTTACACCGATATGACCCAAACGGCAGTGCCACAAATAAGTTGCACTGTCATTATCAACTCTGCATCTTTTGGCTTCGACATTATGAATATGTGTATCACTACTATCGATATTCATTAAAAATAGACCACTCTTCAAGGGTGCATGACCATAAAAGATATTATTCATATAAATAGAACAACCATTATTCTCTGATTTAAATGAATAACCGTCTCGCATTAAACGAGATCCAGATATAATGTTCATGCTCAACGCTGGCACCAAATAACAATTATTTAGGTCTAAAACTAATCCCGAAGGTAGATGTAGAGGTAGCGTGCCGACGGCGATCACATCGACTTTGGAACCATTTCCCACGCGCATCGTCACCTCATCCTTAGCCAATCTTCGCTTAATCCGTAGCCCCTGTTTCGAGTTGCAAATATTAGCAACAAAACCAGTATCAAATACCCAGGTGCTACTGCGAGTATTAGTAAGGTACACATCAATAACATGTATATCACATATACCTTTGTTAACCTTGCCATCCTTCTTATCCGCCAAATACTTGGGGCAGTTCCGCTTCCAGTGACCAGTCTGCTTACAGTAGAAGCACTCAGTTTCAGGCTTAGGTCCAGACTTGAATTTCTTCTCCTGAATAGCAACTTGCTTGTTGTTCTTCTTGAAGTTCCCTTTCTTCTTCCCTTTGCCCTTTTTCTTGAAACTAGTGGTTTTACTGACCATCAACACTTGATGCTCCTTTTTGATTTCTACCTCCGCTGCCTTTAGCATTGCGAAGAGCTCGGGAATTGTCTTATCCATCCCTTGCATGTTATAGTTCATCACGAAGCTCTTGTAGCTTGGTGGCAGTGATTGAAGAATTCTGTCAATGACGCAATCATCCAGAAGTTGAACTCCCAGTTGAATCAAGTGATTATTATACCCAGACATTCTGAGTATATGCTCACTGACAGAACTATTCTCTTCCATCTTGCAGCTATAGAACTTATTGGAGACTTCATATCTCTCAATCCGGGCATTTGCTTGAAATATTAACTTCAACTCCTGGAACATCTCATATGCTCCATGACGTCCAAAACGTCGTTGAAGACCCGGTTCTAAGCCGTAAAGCATGGCACACTGAACTATTGAGTAGTCATCAGCTTTGCTCTGCCAGACGTTCATAACTTCTGGCGTTGCTCTTGCAGGAGGCCTGGCACCTAGCTGTGCTTCCATGACGTAATTCTTCTGTGCAGCAATGAGGATAATCCTCAAGTTACGGACCCAGTCCGTGTAATTGCTACCATCATCTTTCAACTTAGCTTTATCAAGGAACGCATTAAAATTCAACGGAACAACAACACGGGCCATATATGTACAATTAACATAGACAAGCAAGATACTATCAGGTACTAAGTTCATGATAAATTTAAGTTCAATTAATCATATTACTTAAGAACTCCCACTTAGATAGATATCCCTCTAATCATCTAAGTGATAACGTGATCCAAATCAACTAAACCATGTCCGATCATCACATGAGATGGAGTAGTTTCAATGGTGAACATCACTATGTTGATCATATCTACTATATGATTCACGCTCGACCTTTCGGTCTCTGTGTTCCGAGGCCATATCTGCATATGCTAGGCTCGTCAAGTTTAACCTGAGTATCCCGCGTGTGCAACTGTTTTGCACCCGTTGTATTTGAACGTAGAGCCTATCACACCCGATCATCACGTGGTGTCTCAGCACGAAGAACTTTCGCAACGGTGCATACTCAGGGAGAACAATTTTTATCTTGAAATTTTAGTGACAGATCATCTTATAATGCTACCGTCAATCAGAGCAAGATAAGATGCATAAAGGATTAACATCACATGCAATCAATATAAGTGATATGATATGGCCATCATCATCTTGTGCTTGTGATCTCCATCTCCGAAGCACCGTGCTTGTGATCTCCATCTCCGAAGCACCGTCATGATCACCATCGTCACCGGCGCGACACCTTGATCTCCATCGTAGTATCGTTGTCGTCTTGCCAACTAATTGCTTTTACGACTATCGCTACTGCTTAGTAATAGAGTAAAATTATTACATGGTGATTCCATCTCATACAATAAAGCGACAACCATATGGCTCCTGCCAGTTGCCGATAACTCGGTTACAAAACATGATCATCTCATACAACAAATTATATCACATCATGACTTGACCATATCACATCACAACATGCCCTGCAAAAACAAGTTAGACGTCCTCTACTTTGTTGTTGCAAGTTTTACGTGGCTGCTACGGGCTTAGCAAGAACCGTTCTTACCTACGCATCAAAACCACAATGATAGTTTGTCAAGTTGGTGCTGTTTTAACCTTCGCAAGGACCGGGCGTAGCCACACTCGGTTCAACTAAAATGAGAGAGACAGACACCCGCCAGTTACCTTTAAGCAACGAGTGCTCGGAACGGTGAAACCAGTCTCGCGTAAGCGTACGCGTAATGTCGGTCCGGGCCGCTTCATCTCACAATACCGCTGAACCAAAGTATGACATGTTGGTAAGCAGTATGACTTATATCGCCCACAACTCACTTGTGTTCTACTCGTGCATAGCATCAACGCATAAAACCAGGCTCGGATGCCACTGTTGGGGAACGTAGTAATTTCAAAAAAATTCCTACGCACACGCAAGATCATGGTGATGCATAGCAACGAGAGGGGGGAGTGTTGTCCATGTACCCTCGTAGACCGACAGCGGAAGCGTTATCACAATGCGGTTGATGTAGTCGTACGTCTTCACGATCCGACCGATCAAGTACCGAACGTACGGCACCTCCAAGTTCTACACACGTTCAGCTCGATGAGGTCCCTCGAACTCCCATCCAGCCAAGTGTTGAGGGAAAGTTTCGTCAGCCCGACGGCGTGGTGACGATGATGATGTTCCACCGACACAGGGCTTCGCCTAAGCTCCGCAACGGTATTATCGAGGTGTAATATGGTGGAGGGGGGCACCGCACACGGCTAAAATATCGTATATCAAGTGTGTATAGAGGTGCCCCCTGCCCCCGTATATAAAGGAGCAAGGGGGAGGCCGGCTGCCCTAGGCGCGCCAAGGAGAGAGGGGGAGTCCTCCTCCTAGTAGGAGTAGGACTCCCCTTTCCTAGTCCTACTAGGAAAAGAAGGGGGGAAGGAAAGAGAGGGAGAGGGAGAGGGAAAGGGGGATGCGTCCCCCTCTCCTAGTCCAACTAGGACTCCTCCTGGGAGGGGGCGCGCCACCTCCTGGCTGCTTCCCTCTCTCTCCACTCAAGGCCCACTAAGGCCCAATACTTCCCCGGGGGGTTCCGGTAACCCTCCGACACTCCGGTTTAATCCGAAACTTCTCCGGAACACTTCTGGTGTCCGAATATAGTCGTCCAATATATCAATCTTTATGTCTCGACCATTTCGAGACTCCTCGTCATGTCCGTGATCACATCCGGGACTCCGAACAACCTTCGGTACATCAAAACATATAAACTCATAATATAACTGTCATCGTAACTTTAACCGTGCGGACCCTTTGGGTTCGAGAACTATGTAGACATGACCGAGACACCTCTCCGGTCAATAACCAATAGCGGGACCTGGATGCCCATACTGGCTCCCACATATTCTACAAAGATCTTTATCGGTCAGACCGCATAACAACATACGTTGTTCCTTTTGTCATCGGTATGTTACTTGCCCGAGATTCGATTGTCGGTATCTCGATACCTAGTTCAATCTCGTTACCGGCAAGTCTCTTTACTCGTTCCGTAATACATCATCCCGCAACTAACTCATTAGTCACAATGCTTGCAAGGCTTATAGTGATGTGCATTACCGAGTGGGCCCAGAGATACCTCTCCGACAATCGGAGTGACAAATCCTAATCTCGAAATACGCCAACCCAACAAGTACCTTTGGAGACACCTGTAGAGCACCTTTATAATCACCCATTTACGTTGTGACGTTTGGTAGCACACAAAGTGTTCGTCCGATAAACGGGAGTTGCATAATCTCATAGTCATAGGAACATGTATAAGTCATGAAGAAAGCAATAGCAACATACTAAATGATCGGGTGCTAAGCTAACGTAATGGGTCATGTCAATCACGTCATTCTCCTAATGAGGTGATCCCGTTAATCAAATGACAACTCATGTCTATGGCTAGGAAACATAACCATCTTTGATTAACGAGCTAGTCAAGTAGAGGCATACTAGTGACACTCTGTTTGTCTATGTATTCACACATGTATTATGTTTCCGGTTAATACAATTCTAGCATGAATAATAAACATTTATCATGATATAAGGAAATATATAATACTTTATTATTGTCTCTAGGGCATATTTCCTTCACATGCCGCCCATGGAAACATGATAGCATGATATAATTCACGGATAGAATGACATAATTCAAAATATGATGACTGTAAACACTAAACAAGATGAGATGATATAACTATATGATGTCTTTATTAAATGGGTTGCCATGCCATAATTCAAATAGATGTTATGTATGTAAACATGATGGCATGATATAATTCAAATATATGATGTAAAAACTAAGCAATGTAAGACAACATGCATGACATGAGTAATATAACCCTACCAAGTTTGAGCATAGACCTCAGGCGGGAATAGGACTGGTCATCAGTCTCTGAATCCTCCTCTGAGGAGCTCTCTATAACCAGCAAGATGTCTGTTTCAGCAGGTAGCATTGTCTGCTCTGAATACCTTGTTTTCACTCCAGATACTTCCATCACCGCTTCAAATGGCTGATGCACAGGAAGAGCAGTTGAATATACAAACGTTGTCGACAAATGGAACACGTAATACAAAAAATGATAACATGATATAATTCACACACATGATGATTGGCTAAACAGCATGGCATTGCATAATTCACATATATAATGCCTTGCAACAAGATAGCGTTGCATAATTCACATATATAATGTCTTGCAACAAGATGGCAATGCATAATTCACATACATGGTAATTAGACACTAAACAGGTGGCATTCACACAAAGCATGTCTAAACTAATCAAATGACATAGCAATGCAAGACACCATACGCACGATATGATCAACATAACCCAGCCAAGTAGAGCATACACCTCGGGGGGATAGGACTGGTCATCTGTCTCTGAATCCTCCTCTGGGGAGCTTTCCATAACCAGCGAGATATGCGCTTCGTCAGATAGCATAGTCTACTCTGAAGACCTTGTTTTCACTCCAGAATATTCCATCACCGTGTCAAATGGCTGATGCACACGAAGAGTAGTTGAATGTACTAACATTGTTGACAAATGTAATACATAAGGAAAAAAAGGATGCCCTGATATAATTCACATATAAGATGACTGGATCAGCAGCATGGCATTGCAAAATTCACATATATGATGCCTGGCTAAACAAGATGGCGTTGCATAATTCACATATACGATGAAGAAACTAAACCGATGGCATTCACACAAAGCATGTCTAAACTAAGCAGATTACATATTTGATGTATAAAGTAAGCAATGCAAGGCACCATATGCATGATATAACCAACATCAGCATGCCAAGTTAGAGCGAAGACCTCAGGGGGGTAAATAGGAGTGGTCTTCTCCTTCTAATCCCCCTCGGAACAGTTATCTTCCTCTCGATTACAATCCGAGATGGGTGGAGGGGGGCTGCCTTTGCGCCTACCATGGAGCGACGTCTGCATGAAATTTTATTGCCACGCAAGGCTCGTCTCTTTTGCTCTACATGTTCAGTTCCATTGTGTACAACAACTGACATACATATGAATAAAAAATAGTGAGATTATGTAAGGAGTGCATGCAGAAATCAAGAGTGATGGTAGCAACCTGTGGATAGACCAAAATCAATGATAGCAGGCAAATAATGGCTTCAGTTAAAAATACAGATAATGGCTTCTTTACTGTTTGTTTCCCACCCAACATGAAACTCATAGTAGACACCAGAGATTAACCAGATAGTAGATAGATACTATTGATTGCGGCCCCGATATGTACCCCAACCATTTTAAAACTCAAGTTTGACCATTAGTTTGGAGCTGACTCGGAGTCTAATCGGTGAACATGACGATAAAGTAACATGTAATATAAAGCGATGCATAACTTAAGCAGACACGAAAGAGTGCGACCTCTCTTGCGGACCCGTGTAGTCCTCGAGGTCATCTGCTCGGTTGATGATGGTAATGCAGTTGTCTTGGCTGCCGGCGGCGGGAAAGAAGATCTGAGGCGGCGAAAGACAGTCTAGAGCCCGAATCCCTGCTGTGCTGGACCTTTCTGTCGTTGGTGCAGCTGAGCTAGCTAGGGTGGACGACGGCGCAGCAGGAGCGGGACAAACCACACAAGGTTTTCTTTGACAACTATCTGTAAGAGAAGTAATTCTGTAAGGGCTCGTTTGAGTTGGAGGATTCTAACAACACGGGGATAGGAAATACACAGTAATAGGATAGGAATCCACGTGCAAAACAGAGAATTTAAAAACACAGGATTTCTGCCAATCTGGGTGTTTGGTTCACAATAATTGGAAGATCACAGGATGCAAATAAGCATGGTGAGATTAAGTCAAACCATAAGAAAATGTACGGTTATAATGCTATTATGCTACTATCTCTTAGTCCTGTGCTTCATGAATAGGAATTTGGAAAGGAGGACAAGTGGATATTAAAATTCCTATGGTTTTTGTTTCAAGGAGACACTAAAGGAACAAATCCTACAGTTTTCCTTTCTCCATTCCTTTGAACCAAATGCATGAATAGTAGTAACATAGGAAACTTTCGAGTTCCTATGTTTTTCCTTCAGTTTTCCTTTCAAGCACAGCGATTCTAGTAGGTAGGCATGAGCAGGGAAAAGCCTGCACTCAAAAAATGTTTTTGTGCTACTTCTACTACTTTGGACCCAGGCCACTGCCCTACTAGCTCAACTCCCAGGCTCGTCTACAAATGCACAGCTCAAACGCGCAGAGATAAATAATGATGGCGTTCAAGAGAGTCCATCACGGATAGCTAAGTGGCCTGGTACCTCACTGCTTGTCATATAGTAGGAGAAACTAATCGTATTTCACTTACTACGTGTGCTCAGTGGACAATATTTATATAACATGTAGAGTAAAAAGCGATGCAACAAGTGTACAACCTCTTTGGCGAAGCCATGTCGATCTCAGCGTGATTGGGTTGGTCGGTGAGGATGCTGCGGCTGATTTGGCTATCGGAGGAGGGGGAAGAAGATCTTAGGCGTCTAGAGATGGAGCCCGGGGTACTGCTCCGCTGTGATGGAGGGTTTCGTCGTTGGAGCAGCTCCGGTGAGTTGTACGATGGCGAGGCTGAAGTAGGACAAGAGAGACAACGTTAACCTGAGTGGAATTCTAATAGCATCTCCAATAGATGACGTAAAATGCATAACCACAAAGTGCTAGATGTAAAATACATCAGCCTCTCATCTCTGAACTTAACTGTCAAAATTGAATTTAACTGTCGAAACTGAATTTAACTGTCCAAACTGAATTTTGCTGTCGAAACTGAATTTTACTGTCAAAACTGAACACACTAGTAGCAGAAAAGCAGTAGCAGCGGCAGCGCGCGCGAGAGCTGGGGCAGCTGGTCGTGTCGTAGCATCTCGGGTAGCAATTGCAGGGGCTCGAGGGAGAGCAGGATCTGCTGGTCGTGCTACAGCAGCGCGCACAAGAGTAGAGCAGCAGCGCAAGCAAGTGCAAGAGCGAGAGCAGCAGCGCAAGCAAGAGCAAGAGCGAGAGCAGCACCGCGAGCAAGTGCAAGAGCAAGAGCAAGAGCAGACCAGGCAGGGGACCGAGAGCAAGAGCAGAGCAGCAGCGCGAGCGAGAGCTAAAGCAGCAGCAGCTCCTACTGATGTGGACGTCGTCGCCGAGGGAGCGACACCATGGAGTAAGTGGTCAGCGATGCCGCCGTGGATGGAGCCCCGCCATGTCGGCTCGGGACCGAGCGCCCGCAGCACCATGAGACCGAATCAAGAAGAAAATGCGGTGATTAGTGTACAACCTCTTTGGTGGCGCCGACTAGGCCTCAGCTTCATCCGAGGAAATGGTGATGATGCTGCTCTTCCGGTGGTGCAGGTGAAGACGGCGGTATGGGAATGGAGGTGGCGCGAAAGACAATGGGAACATCGGAGCAACTCCTTGGAGGTGGAGGATAGGGTGGTTGAACTGGCGGGACGACGAGATCGACGATGGATCCTCATCTATTACGGTGGATGAGGGATGTCGAGGTGTTGTTGTGGACGACGTCGTCGGGGAAGAGGCTCCGGCTGGGTGGAGGACGGAGGAGGGTGTGGGGCCTCGGTGTATGAATGGGTGGGCGGATGGGATGGGAGTGGGGAACCATGGCTTAGGGACGCGCTTGTCCGAAATGTGGGGTAAGTTATGAAAGTACCCCCACCAATTTGAGCTAGGCGGTTCTTTCGGTTCAGGGGTATCACGGGCATTTCGCGTGTCGGGATTTCGCAGGAGGTGGGAGTTTTCGCGCGCGTTGTAATTTTGGGATAGCAAGGCGCGGGTTGAGATGGAGGGAGTTTTCGGAGCACAACAAGACAAAGATATATCTTAAATACTTCAGGGTAACAAGGTGCGGTTGAAATTTTCGGACAAGCCTAACGTGTAGTGTACCAAATCAATTAGCACTTCCGTCGATGAAAAAACAAACAGAAATCAATTCGCACCACACAAGAGAGTCTAGTCCCATGTACTGTACCAAATCAATTCGCACTACAAATGCCATTCAAAACTTTGAATTCATGTTATGTTCAATTAAAATATTTCGCTACGTGTATAATGCATGCAACCTGCTACTCAAATGAACGTTTTAGTGCATTCCAAACGTATATACTACCGCTTCAATATGAACTAAATTTGAATTCGTTTCTCTATTTGAATAAGATCTATAATCATGATTGTTGTGAAGTCAAACCATTTGAATTTGTTTCTCTATTTTAATAAGATCTACAATCATCATTATTGTCAAGTTAAACCATCGTTTGTGTATTATCTTCACAGCACACCACATGATTACTGTCGAATTAGATATGAACTATGTGTACTATATGAACTCGAACTCGATTTTTTGAATCCACTTTATGTTGATTTCAAATCACAGTACATTTCAAGCTCTAGCTAGATCTTCATTATCTAAACCATGTCTCATATGTATAATGTGTTTATCACATAATGTATGGTTCCCCACCCCCTACGCCTACAAGTATTTAGATGTGAGATGCAAATGCCACACATTACCACAAATTCAAATAAAATGTGAGATTGTTTGATATATAGTATTGTTTAGATTGTTCGATATTTAGTTGTAAGCTGCAAATGCCACACATTATCACAAATTCAAATAAAATGTGAGATTGTTCGATGTATAGTATGGTTTAGATTGTTCGATATTTAGCTGTGAGTTGCAAACACCATGCATTATCAAATAATGGTATAACATGTGCAAAACCACAGCACGTGTATCACTGCTATATACATGCAAGTGTATGTTTATAACACTAGGATCTCCTATTCAAATATATGAATCCACTTTAATATCAAACTATGATCTTTGTTAGTCTCTTACACCCACACAATCCTCTAACCTTTGTAGCTAGCACTAACTTTCTCTCGTACATGCACACGCCCTCCTCGCCCTCCCCCTCCCTCAGCATTCTATCATCGCGCACATTCATTTTTTTCTTTAGGTCGTTCTCCCATAGTCTCCACAGCTCCTTTCCGACACACACCAAACCAATCGATAAACCTCTCCAGCAATACACACGCACCTTCCACCTCCTCCTTTCTGTGTCCATGCCTCGTGTCTCTCATACGGTCCCACACACGTGTAAACTCTCGCCCCTCTTTTCATCGATCTCACAATCGCACACTCCTCCCCCTATCTAGCTAGTAGCTAGGCCTCTGGCACCACCTCCTAGCTCCATTCTCTCTGTCTATCCGTCTCGCTGGGACTTATTTGCCTCTAACAAATGGATGTACACCGACCGATCTCCCACTATACATGTAGCCAGCTAGGTCGTTATAAGTCGTTTCTTCCCACCCGTCGACCGATCTACCTCATTATTTATGTCTCTCCCTTCCTCCGACAAACAACAATTGATCTACCGATCTAGTTAGGTTTGCTTACCAAACACATGGTTCCCCTTCATCATCCATGCATGCGTCCCGACACATCTATCATGCACACTCACACACAAAAACACATCCTCACTCTTATTGATAATATTGTAGTTCTTCACTCAGTTTGTCTAGTAGGCCTCTCCCACCATCTTCGAGAAGCAACTCCATCACCCATCCAGCACTCTACCCCTCTCCCTCCCCCTCTCTCTGTCCTCTCTCTCTCTTTGTCCCAACCGATCTCCCTCAAGACATAGTTGGGTCTCTCATTCTCAAGACATATACGAGTCGTTCTACCTCTCTAGTTAGGTCTCTGCCTCCCCCTCCCCCCACACACACACACCGATACATCGAGCGCTCTAGTCATGTCTCCCTGCCACACACAAACTTGCCTTGTGCCCTCTGACATTCCGGTAGGTCAGTCGCCCTATATCTTTGACTTGCACACACACAATTTCGATGGCTCTCTTCATCGATCTCGCACCCACCCACTTGATCCTCTCTTCGACTCTCTCGATATCTATGACCCCTCCCTCTCTTCTCGTGGATCTCCCCCATTATATATAATATAGATAGGCCTATATTTCACACACATTGCATGTGTCAAATTTTTGTTCGAGATATCATCGACACATATTCCCACAAATACATTCACGAAATCACACCCCTCCCCAACAAAAAACACTCAGGAATGCACATGCCATCTGTCTAGGTTTGTATCTCTCTCACACACACCCACGTAGGTGGGGGACGTGCATGAAGAGAAGAGGTGCACGCACGGCGCATGTACTCCCTTCTATTTCCCAACCACACCCACGCGGGTACACGGTGGAGCTCATTTATGTACGAAAAGGCAGCCCACATGGTAATTTGGCACGTGTACTGGTTGTCCACTTGATGGAGGATCGTCTACCATGAGTGAACAAACAAATTGCGACTTGACGCGTTATGTTAAAAAAGAGGAAAACCATGTGGGGCCTACCTTAGAGGAAAGGATCTATACACTAGAGATGCTTTGTATGTATTACTTTTGATGTGTCCTGTCAACTCGCAGGAATGAGGAGAAGCTTGCTTAGTACACCGTCTCCCCCGCCCATGGGCGCAGTGGCTCGCAGGATGAGGTGAAGCTTGCTTACTACGCCTTACACCCGCTCCCTCGCCCACGCGCGTGGTGGCTCGCAGGACGAGGAGAAAATTTTACTACTCCCTCCGTTTACTCCTCGTCCCTACCTTGGTTAGAGAGATTATCATATTTTTTGAAATATGTGTCCTTTAGTAGATTTCAATATGAACTACTAGTACATACTCCAAACACTGATGTATATAAACGTATTTTAGAGTGTACATTCACTCATTTTGCTTCGTATGTACTCCCTCCGTCCGATGAAGAGTGTACATCTAGCTTCAAAATTTGTCCACAAAAGAGTGTACTTCTATCTTCCCAATCACTTTAAAGTGGGAAAATATACTTCTCTCTCATCACACGGTAATCAAGACCAATAGCAATCTACACATGGTCTTCTTAATTTCGACATGCACTTAGCTCATTGGGTGTTGGGTAATTAAAGAGGAGAGAGATGATGGCTTGCACCTTTCCAATGCATTTTTTACTCATCTTCATAATTTGTCCTAAAATTTCTAGATGTACACCCTTCACCGGGTGGAGGGAGTAGTCCATATTGAAACGGACGTAATAGTACGCACTCTCCCTCGCCCACGTGGTGGACGTGCAGCAATTCGTTTGGTCTCAGATAGCCAGAACGATATATACTGCAGTACCATTATTGCTCGACTTCCCGAAGAGGCAAAGAGCCAAGCGCAAGGTTAATATTTTGGAGATGCCAAGCGCAAGGTTTATAGGAGAACGAGTAGTAGTAGTAGTACGTACCAGTGGTACGTACTGTATGAGGAAGAAGGCAACAAGACATATGTTTTGCGTGACAGTCTCTTCTTACAGGACGTGCTAGCCCTAGTGGACCTCATTGTTGCAATGGGACTACTCCCTATCATAGATGGCACGATTCAGAGTGGTGGGCAGCGGGCATAATTCGGAGCTGCTTAGTCTTAAACCCCATGAAGAAGTCCCATCGAAAGGAATAGCGTCCTCTACACGTGCTCCTATGTAAAATGAGTAAATGAGACAAAAAGAAAAAGAGACAATGTAAAAAAATCACCAGCCTTAGATCCAGCCCTATTGTATCAGTGAATGATATTTCTACGTCGTGATTGACATGGCTATATTATTAACCTCTAAGGAGGTAGGAGCGGATTTTTAATTATTCGCGGAGGTGGCAGCGGATGGATATTCAACAAGGAGTGAAATGATGGCTGCTTCCTTGGTCAAACATAGAGAAAGGTGGGCCTCATGATTTCACGGCTTATCAGTCATTATTACTGCCTATGTTCTTTGCCCATACTATATAATAACCGCGTGGTAGTACAGTAATGGGCTATACTTTTAATATCCATGCTCGAAGAGAAGAGGTGCACGCACCCACGCACGTAGTGTACTAGAAGCACTCTTTGCACCTTTTGCGTCTTTCCCAACCACACACGTGACACGGTGGAGCTCATTTCTATAAGATGATGCAGCCCACGTGATAATTTCATGCGTCTAGTAGTAGTTACTCACTTATAAATACTGGAGGGTCGGGAACCACGCATGAACGGTGCTGTGTCATTTATAAATAAAGTTTTTTTTCTTCAGTGGCACGTACGCAATATAAATAGGTTCATATGGAGAGAAAAGGAAACCGCTCCACTATATACATAGCCAGGACGAGCCTACACGGTTGCATGCTGGGGTTGCTCTCTTCACACTCTCTCACACAAAACGATTGTGGCCACATCTCTAACATCCAGGCGGATCACGTCCGCCGGGGAAGGGGTGGATGCTTAGTGTAGATGCGGTCACCGTCGCCGACGGCGAAAACCCACTGTCGGCACGTCCCGATCAGGGGTCCCCGCCGTTCACTCTCACAAAGCCAGTGAGGTTGCCTTTGTACCTTGCTCACTGCCGCGACATGGGCAGTTGCCGCCGCCCTCCTCTAGGTTGAGCTACATCTCGACATCCCTCAGGTACAACTTCCTTACCGCCGGCTTGCACCACTACCCCAGCTGCCCACATCACTTCATGTGGATATTTATCTACTTCTTTGCCCCGCACATACCTCTACTGGCTTCTACGTACTGTATTTGTGATGAGTTTATGTCTCATCAACTAGTCCTAGTAACCTTACTCTAATCACACTTCTTCAATTTCTTTGCCACCGGGATGCTCATCTCGATTTTGGTGAAACTGCACAAAATGATCCGATGGTCAAAGGGTTGCAAACTTCATTTCTTCTGAAGCTTTAACGTTGCCACCAAATTAAAGCCTGGTTAGGGTTTACGGTTCAAGGGGTAGGGACTGCATGGATATTTTTTTCTTTAGCTGTCTCTGTTCCAAAATAAGTGTCAACTTTAGTAGTATGGTAGTACAACTTTGTACTAAAGTTTGCATAAAGTTGAGACACTTATTTTGGAACGGAGGGAGTACATATTGTCTATGATCTGTCATTGAGATGCAATAGCATGCACGTTAGTCTCCTTTGTATTTGATGAAATGTTGCAACGGGGCAACCTTGGACGCAAGATACATGAAACAGAAGCTGGAAGCTTCATAGCATTGTACAAATTTATCTCGCTGAGAAATTACACTACGTACTATACTAGTACTATGTAAAGAGTTAGGTGTCGCACGGTGTCTAGAAAATATGGTGATAGTGTGAGGTGGGCCATGTAATCACTGAGCCTGCGTGTTTTCACTGCTTTCGCACTCCTCCACTGTAAGAATGGAAAAAATTGTAATCTAGTACCTCCTTTTACCGAAGCGTGGGACATCCAGCAGTCGTACCAGCTCAGTAATAATGACCAATGAGCCATCAAATCACATAGACCCAGTAGTAAGTTTGACGGACGAAGAAACCATCACTCTTGAATCCACTTCTCCCTTCAACGCCGTCGCCAATGAGAGGTCACGTCCACTCTGCCCGGGTAAGAATGCGGCACCGATTCTTTGGAGCGATACTGACCGTTTCGGGCGAGAAGCGCGCGCGGATGATGGAGGGCCTTTGGGTGGGCCAGGCTGGTCAGGAGTGGGCGTGGCAACTGTCCCGACCGGACGCCCGGAAACGAGAGGATGCACTGTCTCTCGCGGCTAAATCATACACTACACATCATCTCTCTGTAGGAGTAGGTCGATGTGTCGCTCTCTCAAACACACACATGCTGTTAAGCACACACACACACACACGCACAAGCACACGCACACACAGGTTCATAGAATAGGAATATCGTGCGAGTGCCAAGCCACAGGAAGTGAGATACAAATGGAGTACATACAAGAAGAGAAGACGTGACGAATATTCCATCAAACCTGGACTGAGGAGTAGTAGTCCCTCCGTCTAGGTGTTAAGTCATCTTAGAAAAATCAGATATTCCCAAAATTGTCAGGACCCCGATTCCAAGTCACATCGATCTAGCCGGTAACACCTCATATCACTTTGTGGCCTCACGCACGGTATTCCCACGGGTGTCGTATTACCATGGCCCGGGACCGTTTGCGCCTTTTGGCTCACGTATATGATAGTGTCGCTAGCATCCATATGACAGAGAACCCGGGCCGACATGACTAGTGGTGAACCCAAAGTGGCACTAACTTATGGGGACAGGCATACATGAATCAACATCGAGCATGTCGGTCAGCAGCGTGCGAATCCGGGCTGTAGCTCTGGGCTAACAGGACTCCGGGAACCCGGGCTGTAGCAGGCTACGCAGGACTCCGGATGTCACCGCATGACATTTCCCCGAAGGGACAGACACAGGAACGAAGTGAATCACATGCCGGCCAGTCAAGTGTTCCGGAGCAGTAGTGCTGGGCTAGCAGGACTCCGGTGAACTGGGCTGTAGCGGACTACTATGGCTCATGGAAGCACAAGACTACATTTCCCCATAAGAGAGGCTACCAAGGATAAACAACTAGGTTGTCGGATCCCACACATACCAAGCATTTCAATCATACACACAATATGCTCGATATGTGCAAATACAACATGGCATCACAACAAGACTCTACGACTCAGAGTATTTATTCATTAGGCTCCGAAGAGCAAGATATTACAAACATGGGTCTCATGACCCAACATTCAGAGCATACAAGTCAAAGCACATGCGGAAGCTTAACATGTCTGAGTACAGACATCTACAAAAGAAAAAGGCTGCAAAGCCTGACTATCTACAAGACCCTGCCGAGGGCACAAGATCGTAGCTGAGGTATCAAGCTAAACGTCGAAGTCCACACGGAACTACTAGCGAGACTGACGTCTCTCTGCAAAACATAAAATAAGCAAACGTGAGTACAAATGTACCCAACAAGACTTACATCAGAACTATCTACATATGCATCGATATCAACAAAGGGGGTGGTGGAGTTTAACTGCAGCAAGCCAGCTTTGACTCGGTGGCTATCCTGAACTACGACTGCAAGTAACTCTTTTGAGGTGGCGCACACGAGTCCACATATTCACCATATCAATACACCACTATGGATCCGCTCCCGTCTCCGTACGAGAACGCCATCCATAGCACTCACGCTTATCTTGCGCATTTTAGAGTATCCACTTTCACTTGTCTATGAACTGTTATAGGCAACCCAGAAGTCCTTTACCGTGGACACGGCTATTCGAATAGATCATATTAACCCTGCAGGGGTGTACTTCGTCACACATGCTCTCGCCACTTAACACCATGTACACGTCGTGTACCTCGGCAACCTTCAAGCGGAAGCCTGGCGAGGGAGTCGGCCACGACCTGACTAACCACACAAGTCTCTCGTCCAGGTTTATCGCCTATTCGGGTTCCATCTGCAAGGAGATCCGGCCGGGGTGTCGCTCATGGCCCCAAACGATGTGTGCAGGGTTCCCGAGCCCACCATCCGGGTGCCACTCGGTACACCAGGCCACGTGTGCCTCGTCTGTCCCAAGCCCACCTGTACCGGGTGCCACTTGGTAGACTACTAACACTACCTACAAACACCAGAAACTAGTTGCAACTCCTGGACAGAGATCAAGTTGATTAATAAGTCGAGAGGGGTCGAGTTACCGGAACCCAATGTGTGGTAGCAACTGTTCATGGATCACAAATACAGAACTCAGTTCCAGAGGACGGCTGCAATGAGACAACCCACCATGTACTCCTACATGGCCTCTCACCGCTACCTTTACCAAATTGTGTTCACACACTTAGCTCTCAACAGTAGGACATGTTCACCGTATTACAATTCATCCCCGATGAATCAGACCCGACTCAACTCTAAGCAGTAGCAGGCATGACAACAAGCATGAATGAGTAGGCACATCAGGGCTCAAACAACTCCTACTCATGCTAGTGGGTTTCATCTATTTACTGTGGCAATGACAGGTCATGCAGAGGAAAGGGGTTCAACTACCGCAGCATCTAACAGATGAATCGTTGTTGTCCTAATGCAATAAAAGAGAGCAGGAGCGAGAGAGTGGAATTGTATCGGAATGAACAAGGGGGTTTTGCTTGCCTAGCACTTCTGAAGATAGTATAGCTCTTCATCGGTGTCATCGATCTCATCGTCGAAACACGTCTATCGAGAGGGAACAACCACCGGCAACAGAGAAGGAACACAATCAATGCAATGCACAATATGATGCATGATCATGACATGTCGATATGTTGTGATTCGAGCTAATGCAACTAGCAACATATTAAATGGAGTTGGTTTGAACCTTAGGTTCAAATTCAAACTTCATATGTGAGGGTTTAAATGCCTTTTATATGATTTGGTCTAAACAGCAAGCATAAGTTGTTTTAACATGCATGAAACAGTACAGATGGATAGATTGGATTTTTCTGATCATTTTTCATATATAACTTATTTCATTTGGAGTTACAGTTGATTTTATATGATTTTTAGAAGTTTATAACATTTTCTGAAATAAATAAACCATTTAAGATATATTTAAATTCCAGAAATGAACTACTGCGTCAGCATGACATCACTGTGATGTCAGCGGTCAACAGGGCGTCCAGAGTCAAACCTGACGTGTGGGCTCCACACGTCAGTGACACAGGGGTTAAACTGGTTTAACTGATCTAAACTAAAACTTAACTAGAGTTAGTTAGGGCGTGGGGCCCATATGTCAGTGACCTAGGGCTCATTAGCTTAGTGCTAATTAGTGGTTAGGTCGGCGTTTAGCCGCTGGCGAGGTGCCGAGATGGCGAGCATGCGCGGATTCGCATCACAGGACACGGTTCGTTGCACTGGTGGCACCTTTGGAACGCTGGGCCTCGTCCGCGTCGATTGGCGGCGGAACGAGACCAAATGGTCGCCGGAGACGACGACGGCGACGAAATCAGCGGCGGCTGGAGCTCGGGCAGGACTGGCTACTTGCTATGGTGCATGGGAAGGTGAGCTAGGAGGTGCGTTCGTCTCCTAGGAGCAGCACGAGCACGATGACGTGCTCAGGGGCAAGCTACGGCGTCTGAAGCCACGACGGTGACATGGCTGTCGGCGGCGAGCTTCGGGCACTTGTGGAACGATGGCTAGAGGACGGGAACGGAGGGGGCGAGCAAAGAGGAGAGATGAGGAGCTCATAGCAAGGCGGCGCAGAAGGTCAGTGGGCTCGGGGTCGCGCCAGACGTCACGAATCGACGGCGGTGATCGGTGGTGCCCGAGGTGGAAGACGAGCTCGAAGGCGTCACCACGGTGCTCTTGGGGTCGGGATCTTCCGCGTGGAGGAGCTTTACGTCGTCATGGAGCTTTTGGACACGGGAAAGGGGCGAGACGACCACGGTGGTCACGGTGGCAGTGAACGGCGGCGACGAGCTCCGCTCGGGTCGGGCGAGAGGGCGAGGGAGGCGAGGCGGGGAGAGAGGGGAGCGGTCGAGGGGGTCCAAGGGTCTGCGTGGCAACGCCAGAGGCGTCCAGGCCGTCGAGGAGGCAGGCGAGCAGGGTGGAGGTGGCGCACGCGTGTGCGCGCACGGCGGCCACACGCCCTGCCTACTGGCCTGGGGAGGAAGACGACAGGGAGGTGGAGGTGGGCTGGGCCAGCGAGCTGGGCCGGCTACAGGTAGATGGCCAGGTAGTCCTTCTCTCTCTCTCTTTTATTTCTGTTTTCTATTTTTCTTTTCTATTATTTGTTTTGATTTAGTTTTAAGCACTAAACCATTTTGCTTTCTTCTGATAATTTTGCAGGGACTGAAAGGATTATCCCAAAGCCCCTCACAATTTCTCAGAATTATTGGACACATATTCGATATATAGCAAATATAAATCCAATGCAAATAGTTATTGCATTAGCTTCAAATGCCCAAAATAAATATTTATGAGCTCCTAAAAATATTGGTTTGAATTTTAATTCTGGCCAATATTTTCATAGAGAAACATGAACATTTTCTTGGACCCATTTGAAGCAATTTTTATCTTGGTCTTTTTCAGAAATGATTTCTGAGGCTTTCACATGTCCCCATTTCAAATTCATTGAAATTTGAACATGATGCACACATGACTAGCTAGCCTAGAGCAAACCAGAACTAGGGATGTGACAACTCACCCCCACTAAACAAGAATCTCGTCCCGAGATTCAAGCGTAGGGTAAGATGAAAGGGGAACGCAAATTAACATAATCTTCACGATCCAATTGTTCTTCTCGAAGATGTTGATTCATTGCATCATCTTGATCTTGACATCTTTTCTTTCGAGAGCTTCATCCAACTATGATGACGGAAGAGAGGGAAACTCTACAGGATCGATCTTCTTGAAGATCGGGCACTCAAGATCAACTCATGGAGTGAGACATTGGAACAACTCTTGAGTTGAGACAGTGGATGGAAAGAAAATAGATGACAAAGGTTTCAAGTAGCAAGGAGAAATTGACATGACTCCATAACGGAGCACCTTAGGAAAGGTGACTCGTAGAATTATTCCCTTAAGTGGCAAAAAGAATTACTTTTGATACAAAGATCGTTGAAACTCTTTATACCAGCCTAAGGCAATCACAAACGATCATGTGAACGAATTCGAAAGAATGGCATACTCATACTAGAAGGAATGATGTGGACTACCTTGTTGAAGACAACACCATGGATGATTTTTCTTATCATCGGGGATGGATGGGACCCATAGTAGGACCACTTTTGAAGATTATCCTAAACAGTAATTACTGAGGTGCAAGCTGGGATCAAAATGCAAATGCCGGGTATGATTCTAGTAACTGGGGATAACTCAACGAGAGTGATTCCACCGTTGAATGGTTCTAGCATAATCGAGGATACCGAGAGCACAAGGACCCATGAGGATCAACTTCTAGAATAAGTTGCACTAAATCCTCATGGAGAAGATGGTTAAATAGCTCAATCAAGATACTACAATGATAGATCTTCCGTCTAGGTGTGTCGGCCAGAACATCAACCTTGTCGGGACCTACATCATAATCTTGGAAAAGTTCCAACCGTCATATCTGCCTGAGATTCAGATCTAGTTGGTAACAGGATATTCCAGACTCATCAGGTCTAGAAGAAAATGAAGGTTTGCAACAAAAATCGACGAGATGACGTTGCGAGATTCTCGGGAAATGAGCTACGGTAGCAAGCTCCAAAACATGAGTTGGTTCTGCTACATACATGTGAGCACGCTGTCCCAGACAAGCATGACCACATAGTAGTCTTACAATGAAACACTACCGAGTTCCGGTGGAGAACCCTCATCAAGGATATCGAAGTCTTTACGCAAGTCCATGGATTAGATCCCAAGCATAGACTCCTCTTCCTTGAACAAGTCAATCAGGGGCTTGGTGTGCTACGGAATGCATATGGAGTGGAGGTAATTAATCTACCAAACCATGGTATACTTTGCACATGCATGACTGACTTGGGATGATTCCGAAGGAAGCCAAAACAATCTTTCTCGAACTCACGGCGACAACTTGCACCAAATGCACATGATTTCGAGGAAGTCACTACTTTCATCCAAACATATACTTCATGAACAGAGCATGAAGAAAATGCTTACACAATTTCCCAACACTAGCTGGATGTTCAACACGAATCATGGAGGAGACAAAATGCTGCTGATGGGCTCAACAGCAACTCATCGGAATTTCCATATCACTGGACTTCCACCATCATGTGAACATGATGATAGCATTGGTCAGACCAAAAGATGTAATGGTGTATGCTCGAGGAATCAACCACGAGTAAGACAACATTACGAACATCGTTGGTTCTGATTTGATTTGATATTAGCCCATACTCAAATCAAAGTTTGGTTAAGATGATAGGTCCATTAATTGATCACGAGGACCAATCGATGAAGAAATCATCTTTCTACAACAAACACACACACAAGAAATATACTTTGGAAAGAACAAAGTCAGGCAAGCTTTTATCTTCCAGCTCTCCAAGTTGTTGTTAAGCTTAACCAACTAGCTCAGGGGTATCCAACATAGATTCTTGGAGAAAAGGGTGGCTACAAGAACCCAACTTGATCACGAACTCAACATAGCGATTAGGTGACAACTTGGTGATCCCTCCGAGAAGATATTCGGAAAATCACTAACCACCGATATGTTACTAAGCTCGAGAACAATCTTGCTTTTCAGGGGAAGACGATGTGATCCAGAGAGTGATGGATTGACACAATCCTATCTCGTTGATCAAGGTGTGCACCAGGGAAAAGGGACTAGGTTGCATGATAAATCTTAGGATGATGATTCAGTAACCAACACACTAAGAATAAAAATTATTGTCAGTTAACTACCGAGCAACATGGTTGCTAGGAGTATTGATTTCACACATCATGGTTCACTTGTCGGCATTCCGGTTGCGACAACACGGGACCGAGGAAAGAAAATGATGGCGAGAAGTATCACTACATCAAGAATTCATGAGAGATTGTGCAATTCTCACGTCATTCTTGATATGAAAGAGGGTGACATTCCAAGGTAGAACAGATCAAAGGCTAGATTGGCAATTTGATTTGCGGAATACAACTACTTTGACCCAATCCTCGAAATGGATGAGGTACTGGAGTTTTTTTTCTCCTAGTCATTCCGGAATAGAACGACTTGACGGACTACAAGAATAACAGGCATCAATGAACGAATGGACACATACTCTTGACTGTCAATTGACAGACAATGGTCGGAATACAAGTGAAGAGTAACAACTCAAGGAACATATATATTTCTGAGTTGTGGATGCATAGATTAGTATGTCAAACAAGTTCAACATATTTCTTCCAGATAATCCATGCAGAAAGGTAGGACTGGCAGATTCACAATTCAGAATGGAGGACTCATCAAGAGCACTCTTATTGTGATCTTTTGGTTCAAGAACTTCTGCCGTAAGCAGTTCATGGTATTTGGAAGAAGGATATACCACGGACCTCGAGGACTATCGCAAAGGTTACTAATATCCTAAAGGAACTAGCAAACACTACCAACATGAATGAGTAGAGTGAATCTCGGGTTCAAGAACCCAGAAATTGAATGCCTACCAGCTAAATGGCATCACGGGATGCTTTTGAGAATAATGGCCAGAATCATCACACTTGTTATACAAAGCATTGCTAGATTACTAGGTGGTCCTCTATGACACCTACGGTCATAATAATAGCTCCAACATATATGTCGAGGTAACAGAGTACCTCAACTCACCGATTAGTGTGGTTAATCTGGCCCAAATGGACATCAGGTACGGGAGGAAGGGATTTGCAAATGCATCAGATTATTTAGAAGCCTGGGATGACTCGGACAGCATAACGGTTGTAAAAGCTCAAAAATACTTGAGACATCCTGCAAAATAGTGGCATGACCACTCAACATCACAATATCAAGGTTCTGAGGCCAGCTATGAACATACGGAAGTAGTAGAAACTGATCTAGGGCTTGAATCCAACAATCCTACAAGTCTACAGATTAGTAACACGTGATCCTGATAGAAAGATGAGAAGCCTAGTCCTTAATCCCCGTAGAAGAGAAGAGGGTGACTTAGATCAGAAGGGCATAAGGTAAAGGAGTAAAAAGAGCCTTACGTTCCCTTCCACAATCAATTCCCTTATATAACTAAAGCACTTCTAGACTCAACTTCGACCAGTTTGGCTTGGTAATCCTACAGGCAGTCAGGCTCTGATACCAAAGCTGTCAGGACCCCGATTCCAAGTCACATCGATCTAGCCGGTAACACCTCATATCACTTTGTGGCCTCACGCACGGTATTCCCACGGGTGTCGTATTACCATGGCCCGGGACCGTTTGCGCCTTTTGGCTCACGTATATGATAGTGTCGCTAGCATCCATATGACAGAGAACCCGGGCCGACATGACTAGTCGTGAACCCAAAGTGGCACTAACTTATGGGGACAGGCATACATGAATCAACATCGAGCATGTCGGTCAGCAGCGTGCGAATCCGGGCTGTAGCTCTGGGCTAACAGGACTCCGGGAACCCGGGCTGTAGCAGGCTACGCAGGACTCCGGATGTCACCGCGTGACATTTCCCCGAAGGGACAGACACAGGAACGAAGTGAATCACATGCCGGCCAGTCAAGTGTTCCGGAGCAGTAGTGCTGGGCTAGCAGGACTCCGGTGAACCGGGCTGTAGCGGACTACTATGGCTCATGGAAGCACAAGACTACATTTCCCCATAAGAGAGGCTACCAAGGATAAACAACTAGGTTGTCGGATCCCACACATACCAAGCATTTCAATCATACACACAATATGCTCGATATGTGCAAATACAACATGGCATCACAACAAGACTCTACGACTCAGAGTATTTATTCATTAGGCTCCGAAGAGCAAGATATTACAAACATGGGTCTCATGACCCAACATTCAGAGCATACAAGTCAAAGCACATGCGGAAGCTTAACATGTCTGAGTACAGACATCTACAAAAGAAAAAGGCTGCAAAGCCTGACTATCTACAAGACCCTGCCGAGGGCACAAGATCGTAGCTGAGGTATCAAGCTAAACGTCGAAGTCCACACGCAACTACTAGCGAGACTGACGTCTCTCTGCAAAACATAAAATAAGCAAACGTGAGTACAAATGTACCCAGCAAGACTTACATCAGAACTATCTACATATGCATCGGTATCAACAAAGGGGGTGGTGGAGTTTAACTGCAGCAAGCCAGCTTTGACTCGGTGGCTATCCTGAACTACGACTGCAAGTAACTCTTTTGAGGTGGCGCACACGAGTCCACATATTCACCATATCAATACACCACTATGGATCCGCTCCCGTCTCCGTACGAGAACGCCATCCATAGCACTCACGCTTATCTTGCGCATTTTAGAGTATCCACTTTCACTTGTCTATGAACTGTTATAGGCAACCCAGAAGTCCTTTACCGCGGACACGGCTATTCGAATAGATCATATTAACCCTGCAGGGGTGTACTTCGTCACACATGCTCTCGCCACTTACCACCATGTACACGTCGTGTACCTCGGCAACCTTCAAGCGGAAGCCTGGCGAGGGAGTCGGCCACGACCTGACTAACCACACAAGTCTCTCGTCCAGGTTTATCGCCTATTCGGGTTCCATCTGCAATGAGATCCGGCCGGGGTGTCGCTCACGGCCCCAAATGATGTGTGCAGGGTTCCCGAGCCCACCATCCGGGTGCCACTCGATACACCAGGCCACGTGTGCCTAGTCTGTCCCAAGCCCACCTGTACCAGGTGCCACTTGGTAGACAACTAACACTACCTACAAACACCAGAAACTAGTTGCAACTCCTGGACAGAGATTAAGTTGATTAATAAGTCGAGAGGAGTCGAGTTACCGGAACCCAATGTGTGGTAGTAACTGTTCATGGATCACAAATACAGAACTCAGTTCCTGAGGACGACTGCAATGAGACAACCCACCATGTACTCCTACATGGCCTCTCACCGCTACCTTTACCAAATCGTGTTCACACACTTAGCTCTCAACAGTAGGACATGTTCACCATATTACAATTCATCACAGATGAATCAAACCCGACTCAACTCTAAGCAGTAGCAGGCATGACAACAAGCATGAATGAGTAGGCACATCAGGGCTCAAACAACTCCTACTCATGCTAGTGGGTTTCATCTATTTACTGTGGCAATGACAGGTCATGCAGAGGAAAGGGGTTCAACTACCGCAGCATGTAACAGATGAATCCTTGTTGTCCTAATGCAATAAAAGAGAGCAGGAGCGAGAGAGTGGAATTGTATCGGAATGAACAAGGGGGTTTTGCTTGCCTGGCACTTCTGAAGATAGTATAGCTCTTCATCGGTGTCATCGATCTCATCGTCGGAACAAGTCTATCGAGAGGGAACAACCACCGGCAACAGAGAAGGAACACAATCAATGCAATGCACAATATGATGCATGATCATGACATGTCGATATGTTGTGATTCGAGCTAATGCAACTAGCAACATATTAAATGGAGTTGGTTTGAACCTTAGGTTCAAATTCAAACTTCATATGTGAGGGTTTAAATGCCTTTTATATGATTTGGTCTAAACAGCAGCCATAAGTTGTTCTTACATCCATGAAACAGTACAGATGGATAGATTGGATTTTTTTGATCATTTTTCATATATAACTTATTTCATTTGGAGTTACGGTTGATTTTATATGATTTTTAGAAGTTTATAACATTTTCTGAAATAAATAAACCATTTAAGATATATTTAAATTCCAGAAATGAATTACTGCGTCAGCATGACGTCACTGTGATGTCAGCGGTCAACAGGGCGTCCAGAGTCAAACCTGACGTGTGGGCTGCACACGTCGGTGACAGGGGTTAAACTGGTTTAACTGATCTAAACTGAAACTTAACTAGAGTTAGTTAGGGCGTGGGGCCCATATGTCAGTGACCCAGGGTTCATTAGCTTAGTGCTAATTAGTGGTTAGGCCGGCGTTTAGCCGCCGGCGAGGTGCCGAGATGGCGAGCATGCGCGGATTCGCATCACAAGGCACGGTTCGTTGCACCGGTGGCACCTTTGGAACGCTGGGCCTCGTCCGCGTCAATTGGCGGCGGAACGAGACCAAATGGTCGCCGGAGACGACAACGACGACCAAATCAGCGGCGGCTGGAGCTCGGGCAGGACCGGCTACTTGCTATGGTGCATGGGAAGGTGAGCTAGCAGGTGCGTTCGTCTCCTGGGAGCAGCACGAGCACGATGACGAGCTCAGGGGCAAGCTACGGCGTCTGAAGCCACGACGGTGACATGGCCGTCGGCGGCGAGCTTCGGGCACTTGTGGAACAATGGCTAGAGGACGGGAACGGAGGGGGCGAGCAAAGAGGAGAGATGAGGAGCTCACAGCGAGGCGGCGCAGAAGGTCAGTGGGCTCGGGGTCGCGCCAGACGTCGCGAATCGACGGCAGTGATCGGTGGCGCCCGAGGTGGAAGACGAGCTCGAAGGCGTCACCACGGTGCTCTTGGGGTCGGGATCTTCCGCGTGGAGGAGCTTTACGTTGTCATGGAGCTTTTGGACACGGGAAAGGGGCAAGAGGACCACGGTGGTCACGGTGGCAGCGAACGGCGGCGACGAGCTCCGCTCGGGTCGGGCGAGAGGGCGAGGGAGGCGAGGCGGGGAGAGAGGGGAGCGGTCGAGGGGGTCCAAGGGTCTGCGTGGCAATGCCAGAGGCGTCCAGGCCGTCGAGGAGGCAGGCGAGCAGGGTGGAGGTGGCGCGCGCGTGTGCGCGCACTGCGGCCACACGCCCTGCCTACTGGCCTGGGTAGGAAGACGACAGGGGAGGTGGAGGTGGGCTGGGCCAGCGAGCTGGGCCGGCTACAGGTAGATGGCCAGGTAGTCCTCTCTCTCTTTTATTTCTGTTTTCTGTTTTCCTTTTCTGTTATTTGTTTCGATTTAGTTTTAAGCACTAAACCATTTTGCTTTCTTCTGATAATTTTGCAGGGACTGAAAGGATTATCCCAAAGCCCCTCACAATTTCTCAGAATTATTGGACACATATTCGATATATAGCAAATATAAATCCAATGCAAATAGTTATTGCCTTAGCTTCAAATGCCCAAAATAAATATTTATGAGCTCCTAAAAATATTGGTTTGAATTTTAATTCTGGCCAATATTTTCATAGAGAAACATGAACATTTTCTTGGACCCATTTGAAGCAATTTTTATCTTGGTCTTTTTCAGAAATGATTTCTGAGGCTTTCACATGTCCCCATTTCAAATTCATTGAAATTTAAACATGATGCACACATGACTAGCTAGCCTAGAGCAAACCAGAACTAGGGATGTGACAAAAATGTTTAGACGTCATCCATTAACTTCGCATCTCAATCCCCTCCTGGCCTCGTTGCTAGCGAGTGTTCTTACTTAGGGAGTGTTTGGATCCTTAGCAAGAACAGCTATAGCCTAGCCGGGCAAGGTTAGGTGGTTGGAACTGTTAAAACATGTTAGCTTTTGTGGGCCAGCTAGCTTGTGTGGGCTAGAAAACCTTACTAGCTCAGGAGAGCCAAGTCTGCTCGCTTCCGAAGGTAAACTTCGCACACGGAAAATCTGCGACCCACTCATGACAACGATTTTCTCGGGGCAAGACTGGTAAGAAAAAGAACTAAAACGTTTGACCAGGAAAGGTTGGGAAAGCGAAAGCTGGCTAGCTAGGCTAGCCGAGCAATTTCCTTACTAAGCAATGTAACCAAACACTCCCTTAGACTTGCCATAGTGGGAGTAACTTGAGCAGTAACATCGAGTCCAACTCAACAAAGTTGCTTACGTGGCAATGAGTTAATAAGGAGAGAGATAGTTTGAGTAACTTAGCTAGTTACCGTAACATCACAGGTCCCAATGCAATACGAGTCTATAACCTAATAAATGAAGCTTGGCATGACACCACACTTATGTTACTACCCACTATGAAGGTAGTAACATAGTCTAGGGATATGTGTATGTTACTATCCAATATGGCTAGTCTTACTCTGCCTTGTTATTTCCCCCAGAAACCCAATGCATGGAGCGCAACTATGCGTTGATCAGTTAGGAAATCAAAGTCGTCTTGCATGTGAGTTAATATGTGGCCCTGCATCGTAGCTAAAACGGCATCTCTTAGTTGTTGTGATTAATTGTTGCGTTTAGAGACAGAAATCAGGGCTTTGATTGGAGGAAGGACCGGTCAAGTTTCTCCTTCTCCTCCAATCTGCTTGCACCTTGGTCCCGCTGCACCTTCTAAGGCTGGTCATAGTGGGAGTAACTTAGCATGTAATATAACACACCCCAAGAAAAGTTTGCTTAAATGGCATGTATTTAATGAGAAGAGAGATGGTTGGAGTAACATAATATGTTACTGTAACATAACATATCCCAAGGCAAAATGAGTCTACATCTTAATAAATGATGGCTTGCATGATACCACATATATGTTACTCCCCATTATGAAGGTTGTAACATAGACTAGTAACATATACATGTTACTAGTTTAAGTTACTCCCCACTATGACTAGCCTAACATGAGTTACACCTAGATGGAGGGAGTAGTACGAGATACGGTGGCACACTGACTTAGGTCGAATACAAGTGCCCAAAATTATTGGAAGAGAGAAAAGTGTACAAACTAAATAATTAAAAGAGTAAAAAGCACTGTTGGTCATTGAACTTATCATATAAGTTCACTTTGGTCACTGTACTCAAGAATACGGTCGATACGGTCACTATATACGTGATGAGGTGATTATACGGTCACTACGAGATCGCATAGCTCTGTATTCATCCATTTTGACCAGTTAAAGAATCCTCCAGGCACCTTGTTCGATCTGTTTTCTCTCTCTGTCATGCAGGTCCTACCTGTCATTGGGTGGAAGAAAGAAGTTGAAAGAAAATAAAAATAAGCACGGGGCGTGATTCGAACCCTAGACCTCACGCTTTATACGGGCAAACAGGCTAACCAGCTACACGAACCTCCAGTTGTGATTAACTAGTGGCAAATATAGTTTTCTACCTTTAGTAGCGGCACACGCTTGCAGCGCGCAGTTTGCAGTGCATGCACACGCACTAGCACGGACTCAAGTCGCACGCTGGCCTCTATTGCCGCAAGTTCGTGCAGTACCTCGCCTGTTGTCCGCCGTTCCCGTTGTTGACCCTGCCACCTGAGGTTGTCGACCTATTGCTCTACCACTACGCCAAGTCCGAGCTCTCGCTACTTGTGGCGCGATGCATACGAACTCCATCTGCGTGAGATGACATGGCCATTAATGATGATTATGATGACACCCACACTAGGTCGCTCTACTCGCCTTGTGTGCACGATTGTCGTGCGGCTGGCGAAGTATGACCCTGCGGCCTCAACTTCGTCACTGGTCACCGGTGTGTGCGTGTTGCGTGCTAACTAGTTTGTGTCTGCTCTCTGCGTGCTAGTGTGTGAGTGCATGCATGCGTATTATGTGCATGTTATAATAAGGATTCACTTAAAATAGTGCGTGAGCGAACAAAGGGATCAATTGGACAGTGTTCACGAGTAGTAGCAAGATGTGTGTGGTAAGATACACCGCTGGTGCTTTTAATTTTTCTTATTAATTTGTTTGTTTCACCCTCTAGCTGGTGGGACCCAACATACTACGTGGAGAGAGGTAAGGTGACCAAGGCTGCATTATTTCTGTACTACCAACACTGCTTTAAATCCCAAAAGACCTTACCACCAAACCCACATGACACGATTATGATTTAAATCCCAATGACTCCCACGCAAAAAAAAACACGGCATGCTTGTCACACGAATGTAGGAATGTATAAAAGGTTATTTTCCTCTCATGAAACATAATGTGAGGGTGGTGTAGCTGGTTAGCCTGTTTGCTCATCAAACTTGAGGTCTCGGGTTCGATAACCGCACTTGAGCACAATTTTGTTTTTGTTCGACTTCTTTCTTCCACCCAATGACAGGTAGTCCCCACATGACAAAGAGAGAAAGTGATCTGGGGCGGTGCCAGGAGGATTCTTTGATTGGTTAAAATGGATGGATACGGAGCTATACGATCTCACAGTGACCATATAATCACCTCATCATGTATACGCTGCAGCCTCGGCGCTTGTTGTCTAGGGTTTGCACTCTTCACACTCTCTCTCTCCACTATATATACACGATGGAGCCTCAGCGCTTGTCGTTGCTCTCTTCACACTCTCTCACCCTCTCCAGATCTAAACAAGACTTCGTTGGCCTCTCTCTCTCCCCTCACTGCGGGTCAAAGAGCTGGCAGGATCCGTCCACCGGGAAGGGAAGGAGGCTTAACGCTGTCGCCGTCGGCGAGGGAGGGAATCCACTACCGGCATAGCTGTTCTCTTTCACCCAGCGGCGGGGCGGGAGGGCCTCCGACTCCTTCCTCGCCGTTGTACATAGTGTGGGCAGAACGGCCTCCGGTCGCCCACCGAACCACAACCCAAGAACCTTAAGGTATAATTTACTTATTCCACATGCATTGCTCTAGCTGCATCTGGGCTTTTCCCGCTTCTGCACTCGAATCTAGGTGTTGGATCAAACAAGAAAGTAGTGGGGAAAGTTGTATAGCATGAATCTAGGACGTGGTTTAAAGAGGAAAGGAAGGGGGAAGTAGTGGGGAAATTTGGATAGCATGAATCTAGGACGTGGTTCACAGAGGAAAGGAAGGTGGAAAGTAGTGGGGAAAGTCGTATAGCATGAATCTAGGACGTGGTTCAAAGAGGAAAGGAAGGGGGGAAGTACTAGTACAGACTGGCCATCCAGCACCTACGTTTGTCAAAAAGGGAAAACAATGACAAATGTAGTACGCACATCTGTAACGAACAGATTAGGGGGTCCTCCGATGGCCGGACTATATACTTTATCCGGACTGTTGGACTATGAAGATACAAGATTGAAGACTTCGTCCTGTGTCCGGATGGGACTCTCCTTCGCATGGAAGGCAAGCTTGGCAATACGCATATGTAGATCTCCTCCCTTGTAACCGACTCTGTGTAACCCTAGCCCCCTCCTGTGTCTATATAAACCGGAGGGTTTAGTCCGTAGTACAACAAGAATCATACCATAGGCTAGCTTCTAGGGTTTAGCCTCTACGATCTCGTGGTAGATCAACTCTTGTAATACTCATATCATCAAGATCAATCAAGCAGGAAGTAGGGTATTACCTCCATCGAGAGGGCCCGAACCTGGGTAAACATCGTGTCCCCCACCTCCTGTTACCATCCGCCTTAGACGCAGAGTTCAGGACCCCCTACCCGAGATCCGCTGGTTTTGACACCGACATTGGTGCTTTCATTGAGAGTTCCACTGTGCCGTCACCGTAAGGCTTGATGGCTCCTTCGATCGTCGGCAACGATGCGATCCAGGGTGAGGTTTTCCTCCCCGGACAGATCTTCGTATTCGGCGGCTTCGTACTATGAGCCAACTCGCTTGGCCATCTGGAGCAGATCGAGAGCTACGCCCCTGGCCATCAGGTCAGGTTCGGAAACTTGAACTATACTGCCGACATCCACGGAGACTTGATCTTCGACGGATTCGAGCCCATGTCAGGTGCGCCGCACAATCACGACGGACATGACTTAACTCTGCCGTCGGACAGTGTTCGGGAGGTCACACCTGCAACTACTCTGGCCCGCAATCCGGAACAAATTGCGCCATCTGAGGACGGGTGGATAGACCTCGCCACGGAGGCCGCACTCTCAGTGGCGATAGAGCCGAATACTGACTTCACCTCCCACGAGAGCCGTGTTGCCGAACCGTTGGGTTCATCTCCGGCCACGGGCTCCGAGCCGCTTACGTCTGTGCCCATCGAATCGGATCGGGCACCGAGCATGGAGTTTACCTCCACGGATATCTTTCAGCACTCGCCTTTTGGCGACGTGCTAAATTCATTAAGGTCTCTCTCCCTGTCAGGAGAACCTTGGCCGAACTATGTCCGGCTAGAATGGGATGCGGACGATGAAGAAATTCGCTCCCCACCCACCACCCACTTAGTAGCCACTGTCGATGATTTAACCGACATGCTTGATTTCAACTCCGAAGACATCGACGGTATGGACGACAATGCAGTAGACGAGCAGGAACCACCGCCTACAGGGTGCTGGACAGCCACCACATCACACGATATATACATGGTGGATACACCCAAAGAAAACAATGACGAGGAACGGAAGGATGCAGCGAAGGATAGCTCCCTCGAGAAGCAACCAAAGCGACGCGTAGGCGCCGCTCCAAATCCCGCCTCGGCAAAAACAGCGATAACAGCGCAAGAAAAAATAACACCCCGGTCGACTCCAGAGGAGACGACAACATTGACCCAGCGATAGAGCAGGATGAACCAGCGAACGGTGAACATAGTACAGAGCAGTTGTCCGAACACGTCGACGCCGAGGATAAAGCTCATCAACCTCTCTTCGGAGAGGAAAACAGTCCGGACGACGATGCACACGTCATCCCGGAAAGGCACTTGGAACAAGAGAACCTCCGTAGAAGGCTTATAGCCACCGCGAGGAGTCTGAAGAAGCAGAAGCAAAGGCTTAATGCGGCGCAGAATACGCTCAACAGTAGATGGAGCAAAGTGCTCGACACTGAAGAAAAGTATGGCGGTAGTTGCCATACAAAGAGCTATCCAAAGCGCAAGCTGTTGCCTGAGTTCGATGATGATGCCGTAGAGTCTACATAGCCGAAGAATAAAACGGCCGATCAGCCAGATCGACCACCCCGTGGCCGCGGTAGGGCGGCTAACGGGGCCGCACATAAGTCGACACACGATTTACGTGAGGACTTGCGCCAAAAATCCGGTATGACCAGGTCCATCTATGGATCTAGGAAGCATGCTCCGGCACAAAATGAAAACCGAATACTACAACCGTCTGAACGCCATGATACATCCAAATACAGGGGTGCGGCACACCCCCTATGCTTCACCGATGAGGTACTGGATCATGAATTTCCAGAGGGATTCAAGCCCGTGAACATAGAGGCGTACGACAGAACGATAGACCCTGGGGTCTGGATTGAGGACTTCATCCTCCATATCCATATGGCTCGAGGAGACGATCTCCATGCCATTAAATACCTGCCCCTCAAGCTGAAAGGACCAGCTCGGCACTGGCTGAAGAGCCTCCCCGAAAATTCAATAGGAAGTTGGGAGGAGCTTGAAGATGCTTTTAGGGCCAATATTCAAGGGACTTCTGTCCGACCTCCGGACGCAGACGATTTAAGTCATATAATTCAACAGCCCGGAGAGTCAGCCCGAAAGCTTTGGAACGGATTTCTCACTAAGAAGAACCAAATCGTCTACTGCCCAGACGCCGAAGCATTAGCAGCTTTCAAACACAGCGTTCGCGACGAATGGCTCGCCAGACACCTCGGCCAAGAAAAACCAAGGACAATGGCAGCCCTAACAAGCCTCATGACCCGCTTTTGCGTGGGCGAAGATATCTGGCTGGCTCGTAGTAGCACCAGCGACCCAGGCACATCTGAAGTCAGGGATGGTAATGGAAAACCACGACGTAGTAACAGCAAGCGTCGAAATAATGAAGACAGCCCAGCGAACACGACGGTAAACGCCGGATTCAAGGGCTCTCGACCCAGTCAGCGGAAGAAGCCTTTCAAAGGCAACAGAGATGGACCGTCCAGCCTCAACAAGATTCTAGACAAATTATGTCAGATTCACGGCACCTCCGACAAACCTGCGAATCACACCCACAGAGAATGTTGGGTCTTCAAGCAGGCCGGCAAGCTAAACGCCGAACACAAGGGGAGGGAGACACCAAGTGAAGACGAGGATGAGCCTCGTTAGCAAAGCACTGGGGGAAAGAAAAAATTCCCACCAGAGGTCAAAACAGTGAACATGATTCATGTAACAGAAAAAAAGGGCAAACATGCACTCCAAGACACATGCGCCGTAGAGCCCGTCACCCCCAAGTTCAACCCTTGGTCGGCCCGCCCAATCACCTTTGATCGCAGGGATCACCTGACAAGTATCTGGCACGGAGGATTGGTTGCCTTGGTGCTCGACCCAATTATCGATGGATACCATCTCACCCAAGTCCTCATGGACGGCGGCAGTAGTCTTAATCTGATATATCAGGACACAATCCTCAAAATGGGGATAGACCCGACAGGAATCTGCCAAAGTACTACTACCTTTAAAGGGGTAATACCAGGCCCAGAGGCCCGCTGTACAGGCTCTCTAGTACTAGAGGTTGTATTCGGTTCCCCCGACAACTTCCGAAGTGAAAAGTTAACCTTCGACATCGCTCCATTCCGAATCGGCTATCAAGCACTACTCGGAAGAACAGCTTTCGCTTGTTTTAATGTAGTACCGCATTACGCTTCTCTTAAGCTTAAGATGCCGGTCCACGTGGCATCATCACAGTTAGTGGAAATATTGAGCGTTCCTTACGCGCGGAAGAATGTGCGGTGGCTTTAACAGCCGAACACTAAACGACCTCTCCAACCAGAATAAATGATCGGTCGTCAAGACCACGGACACGGCTAGACGAGTCTGAAACATTACTAGCTATAAGAGCTTAGATAAACCTGAGATTGGTTTGATGTTTATACCCCCATAGGCGGTACCAGGGGCTTCCCGCGTGTAAAAAGGACTATTTCGGCTCAACTTTACTTATCTTGAATTTTAATGGTTTATTGCGAATAACCAATTTTTGGCACAATAACTTTCACCTAAGTTCTCCTCTTTTATAGATGACAATCGTGCTACACCCTTCCAGGATACAGCACAACGGAGACACAGGCGCAGACGTGCAGCAGGGACCCGCTCAAAGGTTTCTTTTTAGATTGAGACCCTGTGTAAACCTTTTTACTGTCTTTTATTGCTTCACATCTTTCGGATACTCAGTATAACCGAGAAGGATGCCGAAGTTATTAGCATTTCGCCACGTTAGAATATTGCACGTACCTGGACACTCGGGGTTCATTATCAAGGGCATTGCTCAGCTCGGTATATGTTATAAAGACCGAATACCTTAGGGAGTGTTCGGCGTCGCGAGTTTGGCCTTATATGCATCAGCTCCGAATCATGCCTTTGGTCAAATGTTGGGTTTGCCCGGCTCCCGTGTTTTGCTACCTTATGTTCCGCTCTATCGGCTAAGGTGGCACCGGGAGAACTACTGTGATTGTGCCCTGGTTCATCCGGACGATCACCTTAGTAGAGAAAGCCGAAAACCGACTGTCATGATAAAGCGTGAGACTGGTCAACCACTCGAAGACTCATCGGAATCTTCGGGATTCCTCCGCATTAACGAAGGACCGGTTTTCCCGGTCATGTACGTACGCGCCCCGAATTCGGATGAGCGCGGAAATACCAGGGGCTATATAGTAGCCCCACTGTCAAACTCCTATGGTTAAGTGAAAGTGTTAAAGCAATATAGTCCGATTGCCTCGTTCGCCGTGCTACCACCTCCTTAATGGACCAAGACGTTGGATCAAGTGTGAAGACGCGCTTTTGCGAACACCCCCGCATTATATGCGTGGGGGCTGAAGCCGACGACTGCAAACTTTCAGGATATATATATATACACACACACATAAACGACCGCAAAGGAGGCATAATACTTTCAGGCAAAAGTATAAGCATAGCCTTTATAATTCAAATAACATTGTTCTTACAATGGGGATACATGTCACTAGAACATAATATTCTTCGAACACTGAGCCTCTATTAAACGAGCGCCTTCAAGGACTTCTTCAAAGTAGTGCTCGGCCGATACTCGGCCTATGGCCGAACTCTGGGTTGCAATAGCGGTGGCCTCCATCTCTGCCCAATATGTCTTGACACGGGCAAGAGCCATCCGCGCACCCTCTATGCACGCCGACCTCTTCATAGCATCGATATGCGGCACAACACCAAGGAATCGTTGCACTAAACCAAAATAACTATTTGGCCTTGGTCCTTCTGGCCAAAGATGATCCACAATAGACCTGATGGCAAGCCCGGACAACCTATGGAGCTCGGCCCACTCGGTCATTCGCTCGTTTAACAGCAGCGGCCGCACCGGAACATTGAACTATGACCAGAACAGCTTTTCCACTTCACGATCTTTTTGATCTTTGAAAAACTCGGCCGCATCAGCAGCACTCGCTGCCAAATCCACGTATGCATCTGCAGAACTCCATAATTGATCAAAAGGGGCAGACTTAGGATCTCCGAACTTCGTCCGCAACAAAAAGGGCTTCCCAGCCGTGATATCTCCGGCTTGACGCAGCTCCTCCTTCGCCGCTCTGATTTTAGAGCGGACTACCTTGGCTGCTACCATGGCCTTCTCCAGGTCCGTCGTCTTCGTTCGGCTTTCCTTTTCTAGAAGCTCGTAACGGTCGGCGGCATCTTTCAACTCAACGGCCATCTTGGCTATTTTATCCTTGCTTTGGCAATGCGCAGCCTGTTCGGCTCTCAGCTCTTCAACCGCCTTTAGAGCGGCCACATCACTCTTCCTGGCTTGTTCCTTGGCTCGGTCAAGTTTCGTCCGAAGGGTCTCCGCGGTGGCAGCTCCATCTGCACTCACAAACATATTAAAGATACTAGCATCATGCTCCTCTGAATATGTGTTGATCACCGGAGACAATACATCCCCTGTGCCTCGTCAAGCCGCTTGTTTACAAGCACGATGTTGGCATCTGCCGCATCAAGTTGCCGCTTCAGCTCGGCAAACTCACCAGTCCGGCTAGCCACCGGACCTTCAGCCACCTGCACATAAAGGCGGCATGATTATTACCTGGGACTATGATCCTCTGTTTGCCACCGTTTTTGACAGCAACCAGAGACTCAGGGGCTACTATTTTCATAGGGCACACCTAGCGTGTGCGGTACCATCAAAAAATATATACTACTTTGCGTACCTCAAATCCTCTCAGCAGGCTCATAAAAGCTTCATGCAACCCGATTTTGGCGGATGAAATCCTCTCAACCACCATACCCATTAGCATACGATGCGCTTCTGAGATAGCCGCTTGCTCCAGAAGATTCATCAGTGCGTCGGGTCGTGCACCGGACAGTCCCAGCCTCTTTCTGTTTCTCTCCTTAGGAGTCGAATACTTCGGACTTCGGGTGGCCGAAGGGTTACCCTCTGGCCTTGGCTGATCAGGAGAAACCCTCCGTGACGACACCTCAGGGTCGCCCGCCTCATGAGGCGGGGAGGCATGGGGAGGTGTTTCGCTCTCCATCATCTCCGGAAGAAGATCCCCCGAAGACGAACTCTGTCGAGAAGGGCTACGATCCGAACTACAAGACATATGCTTCGGTTACTATCCTCAGAAATAAAGCAGGATATTTTTACTATGAAGTACTTTTGTCTACTTACAGCTCGGTGGAGGGATGATCCCCTTGCGGGCACTGTGCGGTAAGGATACCCTCCGGGGCAGGACCCTCTGGCGAAGATTTCTTCCCTCGTTTGGAAACCATTGTTTCCAAGTCTTCAGAGGCGGTCCTCTTCCTTCCCTGGGGAGAGGGAATTTCAGATTCTTCTCCCCGGTTATCCTCCTTCGCGGAGGCGCCAATTCCCCCGGTTTGGATGAATAATGAGTGAGGCCTGCTTTCAGCCTCTTTATTCCCCCTTTATCTTCCCCTGAGGGCGCTTGAAAAGGCGCAAGCTCAAGCATTCTGGCCAGTACCAGATCCGCTGAGCCTTCGGGAAGGGGGGCCGAACACCTGATCATCTTCGCCTTTTTTACCTAGTCCTGGTCAAAGAGCGACTTTTCAAAATGATGTTGTGATAAATAAAGAGACAACGTGTTCGGCCGAAGGACTACTTACTTAGATATCTGGACGATTGCAGCTCAGACCCGCATCCTCGGTGGTGTCCGGACACTTTATTTGTGATCCGAAGAACAATCTGTACATCTCTTCGAGTGTCATGCCGAGGAGGTGCTGAATAGCTCGCGGTCCTTCCGGGTTGAACTCCCACATACGGAGAGGTCGACGTTTGCAAGGCGGGACTCGACGAACTAGCATGACTTGCATTACCATGACCAGGCTGACATCTCTCTCGAGGAGATCTCGGATGCGACTCTGCAATATCGGCACATCACTGGCCCCCAGTACGGCCCCTTGTTGATCCATGACGTCAGTTGTGGCAGGGGGCCCGAGCGAAAGGCAGGGGCGGCCACCCACTTAGTACCGTGGGGAGCTGTGATGTAAAACCACTCCCGTTGCCATAAGCTAGATACCTTCGGGAAGGAACCCTTTGGCCATGGAACATCGGCGACTTTGCTCATTACGGCTCCTCCGCATTCTGCGTGTCGCCCATTAATCGTCTTCGGCTCCACATTAAAGGTCTTGAGCCACAAGCTGAAGTGCGGGGTGACGTGGAGGAAGGCCTCACACACGACGATGAACGACGAGATGTGAAGGATAGAATCCGGGGCCAGGTCATGGAAATCCAGCCCGTAATAGAACATGAGCCCCCTAACAAAGGGATCTAGACTAAGTCCTAGCCCTCAGAGGAAGTGAGTGATGAACACGATGCTCTCGCCGGGTTAGGGAGTGGGAATGACCTGCCCTTGAGTAGGTAGCATGTGCGAGATTTTGGCTGTCAGATACCTGGATTCTCTTAGCTTCTTGATGTCCTCCTCTGTGACAGAGGAGGGCATCCACCGACCTTGAAGGTTGGATCTGGACGTGGTTGAAGGTCCGAAGTGCCTAGCCTGAGCCTTGAGTGTTGGAACTCGAGGTGGGGGAAGGGTTCGATTGAGTGCGAGGAGAAAAGGACAGGCCTTGGCCTCTTTATAAAGAGGGTAAATATCAAGCGTCCTCCGCGTGGCCATTTGGAACTTGCCTAAAATCGAGGAGTCATACCAACGGGCACGATTAGGTTACCCATATCCGTATTGATGAGAATCCCGTAATAAGAGGAACATGATCTCTGCTTCGACAAGACGTGCCAATAAAACTGCCTCGCGGAACGTGCAGTGGCAGGCTGGTTGAGGAAAACAGTTCGAATAATGACCAGGCCGTGGTGTGATGTCACGTTATGAAAAGTTGTCAGCAGATTAGATTTGTGGAAATATTATTCGCTCTACGGTGGTATGTGGAATTTGTTTTGCAGAGCCGGACACTATCCATGTGTTCAAAATCTTCTATGAAGTATTCGGAGGAAGAACCCGCCTTGCAATGCCGAAGACAATCTGCGCGCCGGACTCGTCGTCATTGAAGCCTGGTTCAGGGGCTACTGAGGGAGTCCCAGATTAGGGGGTCCTCGGACGGCCGGACAATATACTTTAGCCGGACTGTTGGACTATGAAGACACAAGAGTGAAGACTTCGTCCTGTGTCCGGATGGGACTCTCCTTGGCCTGGAAGGCAAGCTTGGCAATACAGATATGTAGCTCTCGTCCCTTGTAATCGACTCTGTGTAACCCTAGCCCCCTCTGGTATCTATATAAACTGGAGGGTTTAGTCCGTAGTACAACAACAATCATAACATAGGCTAGCTTCTAGGGTTTAGCCTCTACGATCTAGTGGTAGATCAACTCTTGTAATACTCATATCATCAAGATCAATCAAGCAGGAAGTACGGTATTACCTCCATCGAGAGGCCCGAACCTGGGTAAACATCGTGTCCCCCGCCTCCTGTTACCATCCGCCTTAGACGCACAGTTCGGGACCCCCTACCTGAGATCCGCCGGTTTTGACACCGATAGTGGTTCAAAGAGGAAAGGAAGGGGGGAAGTACTAGTACAGACTGGCTATCCAGCACCTACGTTTGTCAAAAAGGGAAAACAATGACAAACGTAGTACGCACATCTGTAACAAACTGATCTTTTTGTTTTGGGGGACAAGGCTGTAGAGTTTGAGCAGGACTAGATTTGCTGCCCTCACATAGGGAAAGGTGTCTAAAGATAACAAAACTGGGACCAACAGAAATATGCTCCTTGGTTGTTTGTTCTTTGTTGCAACATATTGTGCATCACCCCTTTATACATCGGTAGATGCACATGGTGCTGGTGCATCCACTATCTCGTGCAACTCTTTAGTTGTTGTTAATCTAAGGCCCTGTTTGGTTAAAAAGTCCTAGGAATTTTTTTAGTCCCAACTAAAAAGTCCCTAGTCCATACCTGCTTGGTTCTAGGGACTAAACATGGACTAGAGGTTATTAAATGACATGCTAAAAGACCATGTTACCCCTACTAATGAACTAATAGAGATAAGGTGCGATGCAGGGCAGGGGTAACTATTGGAAAAAGTCCCAAAAAGACTCTCCCTCAGGGTCTTCTTTCTTTAGTCCCAAGTGCCCACTTTTAGTCCCTAAAAGTCCCTCCTGTTTTGTTTAGATGGGACTGAAAGGGACTTTTTTTAGTCCCTACACCAAAAAGTCCCTGTAAACAAACACCCTCTAATAATGACGCTAGAAAATTGATGCAATGCCACAGTTAAAAGAAAATTACATGTTTAACAAATTTTATTGTTAATATAACATCTATGTTCATATGAATCAATGCCACATTTTGAGAAATGCTACTGTCTTGCTTTCTTTCCCATTTAGATAAGTTAGATGCTTATTTTTGTTGGCTTCTGTGTCATCCACCATTATTGACCACTAGTTGTTTCCTTTGCACCTCTGTCTAAACAGGGTTATCTACTTCACCTCGTTGCTATTGTGACCTTTTGTTGCACTGCACAAAACACTTATGTTTTAAGAGTGTTTTGTGCAGTTCAACCAAAATGTCACACTAACAACGTTGCTTGATTGCTTGATCTTAGTGGAACTACACAAGAGGAGATCTGACTTCCTATCCGTGTTGGCAAATTTGGTTCAGATCTTCTTCTTGTGAGTTGTTTGAATTATGCGTCATGAGAGGTCAGTACTAGCCTTCTTTCACATGATTGTGGAGTGTGCTTTCATATGTTGTGCTACTTATACAGTAATGATGCTTGATATTAGTGAACTGCAAAAATGGAGACAAGACTTCCAATCTGTATGTGCACCGTAATATCCCATTGAGGTAAGATAAGGATATTTCACAACTGTTGGCCTATATTTTGCCACTTTCATCATAAACTTAATGTCGTTGTTTAGTGCTATACTTGTGCTCCCTAATTGACATGCCAAATCTTACATTGAAGGTGAAACTTGTCTGTTATTGAACCAAGTGACGAAGGGGACAAAATCAACTCCCGGTGCTCTAATCAAGCACTGGAACTGTGATGACACAAGTAATGATATAGTTTTGCATCTTAATTTATTGTTATGGCTGGAACGAGCAATTGTTTTGCCACTGATTTGATGCCACTCTTAATGTAATATGTAATTATCTGTACTTGTGCAAACAGGGATCTTCTTTGAAGATAACATATATTTTAGTGGAACTGCACAAGAAGATGTTGGAAACATTAAACTAATCGAGGAGTATATAGTAAGCATGGAAACCACAGTAGATAACAACAGATGGTTCCGGAGAAGTGCTTGATCTGTATGCTCTACACAATAAGCCTCCTAACAAAGGTTGGTACTCGCCCACGGATTTCATCCATATGATTGGGCTTTGTCATCTCTATTGGTGGTGTGCTACTGTTTAGATACTGTCATGAGGAAGTGGTATTGTCCTTGAGAAGTGCTTCATTGTGATGTTTTAAATATTTCCTTTCCTTTTTTTGAGCAAATAGCGATGCTAGCATTTAGTTGCCCTCTTGTCTTTGCACAACAGGATCATCCTCCTCTGAATAAGAATATGGAGTACGTGAAGTGCCTAGTTCCAATTATGCCAGGATAAAGAAGCCAAGCCTCTCTTCTTAAGAAGGGAGCACTTGAAGGATGGTTACATTATTTCCCACAAGAACAAACTAACTTTAGCTCAGAAGGACTCACGGATCTCCATCTTTGTTGCTGTGATGGCCAATACAATGTTGTGTTAGGATTCCTTCCGATGAGTTCCATTTTTTTAAATGTGTGCTCTGCATGGATTGTGGCACCCCGGCTCAAGAAACCGGAACGCCCAGTATTCCAGCCCAGAGATCGAGGTGAAGTCTTCTGGAATACGGCACTGCTTAGCATAGAACAAATCAGCTCGTTATTACAATCTATTTGGGTAAAAGGGAATTACATCGGCACGGCGACACTACGCCTGCTACGATTGCTCCATGCAAGCAGCAGAACAACACGATGCAGCGGAATAACTCTAGCAGCGGAACAACGATGACGGTGGTGAACTCCACTCCGTAGGGACTCTGGCTGGAACGCTTATCCTAGCTCACAAACAAGGAATCCACGGCAAACAATCAATCAAATCCGGCATGACCTGCAAACTGGCATGACATGCCAGGACAGTACATTGAATGTACTTGCAAGCTCACAACAACCAGAAGCATTCAAGACAAACAACAGCATGGCAATTACAGGTTAAGCAAGAATTATCATGAGATCATCAGGATAACATGGCATGAACAACATGAACATGATACAACTAGAACAATATGAGCATGGCATGAACATATAAATCTGACGATACGAGCATGCAACATGATGACACTATATGCACTACTTATTCTGCTCGGGTTACCTCGTAACCAACACATGCATCACTTACCAACCTCGGACATCACACGATCATCTCAGGATCAAATCAAGCTTGGTATAAACAATACCGTAGTAATCATTAAATGACCATAAGGAGCTTGATCTTTACCCACGATTCTCACACAACATCACGAATATACAACAACTCGGTATCCTTGATACCACGGTGATCATTCACAGATCACAAACGGAACCACTCTGGGCTCAACGGGTTACCTCGTGACCCGGTGACCATTCACAGATCACATAACCAACTTATCTCATCATCGAACCAGGGTTGTTATTAATCAAGTTATTATTATTACTATTGACCCATAGTGTGGCCAACTACGAACTGGGCCCTTATCCGCGGGCGTGGCTATCGATAGATTTAATATACACTCTACAGAGGTTAGTACACTGTACCCACACCATGGAACCCATGGCCTCGCACTCCCATTCGGGTGGACCAAGGACGTTCGACAAAACCGTCCTACTGCCATGACACCCTCCCGGTCACTCCGACCAACTCCCCTCTGGGATAAGTCCTGGATGGCCCCGTGCCTACCAAAGGCACCAACAGCCACCCTCGTGATGTTGGCGAGGTCGGAGGCCCTCCAGAAGAGAGCCCCCAAGCCTTGCCCGAGAAGGGCGCCGGACGCGCCTTCCTATGCGATGGGGGGAGGCGCCCCTGTCGCGGGCGCTGATCCTGACGAGGTTCCAGCCGCGACGCCACCCTCCTGAGGTCCTGCATGGCGCAGCTGCTTCCTCTTCTTGGGGGTGGCCTCAGGAGCGCACTCACCCTTGCTGTCGGGGTCGTCGATTGCTGCGGCTTGAAATGCACGCTCAAGGGAGCACACCGCGTCTCTTTCTTCACATGGAACCGTGATGATTCCGCCGCTTCCTGGCATCTTGAGGACATTGTAGCCGTGATGGGTCACCGCCATGAACTTGGCCAGGGCTGGATACCCGAGGATGGCGTTGTACGGCAGGTGGATATGCGTGACGTCGAAGTCGATGAGCTCGGTGCGGTAGTTCTTGCATTCTCTGAAGGTGACAGGGAGGCGGACCTGCCCTATCGGTGTGGTGGAGCCGTCGGTCACTCCTGAGAAAGGCTTGGTAGGCTAAAGCTGGTCATACGGCACTTGGAGGTTGTCGAACGTGTAGACGGATAGGACGTTGAGCCCTGCGCCGCCGTCGATGAGGGTCTTGGTGACTTGCACGTTGTTGATGAATGGGGAGCAAAGCATCGGGAGGGCGCCAGCAGTGGCCGCGCACATGAGCTGATCCGCTGAACTGAAGGTGATGGCGCACTCGGACCACCTGAGCGGGCGTGTGGCCTCAAGCTTGGGGAGGACCGCATTCACTTCATGAGCAAACTGTTTGAAGATACACTGCGAGGCTGGGGCCTGAGCTCCGCCCAAGATGCAGGCGATAGCGGATCCTGGAAGCCCCCAACCCCTCGTCTTCATGGTGGTCGTCATTCCTTCTCGATGGTGGCAGCAGCGGATGAAGGCCAGCGTTGCCCTGAGGTCGGTCCTCACGAGGCTGGTCCCTCCAGGCACCCTCGCGAGGCTGATCCTGCCAGCGGTCCTCACGAGCCCGGTCGCGCCACTCCTGGCGCAGGCCACGGTCGTCCCAACATCCGCCACCACGTCCTCCTTCCCGGCCGTAGCCCCGGCCGTTGCGCTCGGGGCGTCGACCGAAGCGTCCTTCTCGAATGGCTCTGAGCTCTTGACAGTCGCTAGTGTTGTGGGTATACAGGTTATGGAAGGCACAGAATGGTCGGCTGCTCTTGGATGAATCGGGCTGGTCTCTGCCGCGCTTGGTGTCTGGTTCCGCTGCGAGCACGGCTGCACCCTTGCGCTTCACGTCCTTGGCCTTGGCTTCCTTCTCCTCCGTGTCCGCGCTCGGGAGCTCGAGGAGGGAGAGGCGCCATTCCTCAGCTCTTGCGCACTTGGTCGCCAGGTTGAACAGCTCCTGAGATGTGCACAACTCCTCGTGGATAGCGAGCTCCTCCTTCATCTTGACGTCACGGACGCCATCAGAGAACGCGGAGATGATGGCCTCGTCCGTCACCTTGGCGATCTTGAGACGAACGTTGTTGAAGCGCTGGATGTACTTCTTGAGGGTCTCTCCTGGTTGTTGCTTGACGCGACGCAGGTCTCCCGCGGCCGGTGGGCGGTCACAAGTGCCCTGGAAGTTGGCGACGAAGCGGTCACGCATCTCGTCCTAGGAGGAGATCGAGCCTGGAGGCCGGTTCAGGAGCCACGAACGGGCGCCGTCTTTGAGCGCCATGGGGAACCAGTTCAACATGACTTTCTCGTCGTCGTTGGCCGCCTCGATGCTCAGCTCGTAGAGCTACAGGAACTCCGCGGGTTGGGGGCGTCGTAGCGATGAGGCAGATCCGGCTTGAAATTGCCCGGCCAGGCGACGCTACGCAGCTCGGGTGTGAAGCCGCGGCAGCCGGCCATGGTCACCGGGGCCTGTCTCGGTGGCGGAGCTTGGTCTTGACGCCCATGTGCCGCCGCAGCAAGCGGCACGGGGACCTGCCGCGGCAGACGATCCTGGCGCGGTGGTGCGAGGAGTGGCGGAGTGTTCTCTTGCGATCGAGGGACTTCTTGGCAGCTTCTTTCTTCACGCGCGGGGCGCCGAACATGGTGGGTCGCGCCGTAGAGGCGCGCGCCTTGGCGCCAGGGCGCCGTGTTGGGGCAGAGGTGGCGGAGGTGCTCCGTGAGCTACGTCGCCTGTAGCTGGCGGAGGGCGAGGCGAAGAAATGGATTGCGCAGGGGAGCCCCATGTGGCGTAGACAAGCTCGGCGATGTGGTCGAGCCAGTCCTCGTAGTGGTCGTCGACCGGGCGGTAGCGCAGGAGCTTGTGCGCCATGTGGAGCGCAGCCCATGCGTCCATGGGAGCGCGACGAGCGTGGTACGACGAACCAGCGGGAGTCGATGATGGAGTGGCGGTGCGGCCGTCCCACCGCACCGAGGGATGCAGTGAGGACGCTTGCTGCTCATTCCCCACCAGGCCGGTGGCGGCGTTGGCGAAAGGCGATGGAGAACGACGAGGTGGCCCGCCGACGGGAGCCGTCTGAGCGACACAGGTGGCGAGGGCAGCCCGGCGCTCGGCACAAGCACGGTGAGCGTCCGCCATGGAGACGACGGAGCAACTGGACGCGGAGCGACGGAAAGGAAGCTCCGGCGCACCCCTACCTGGCGCGCAAAATGTCGGATCACGGGTTCCGGCAAAGCCCTCAAGGTTCAAACACTGGGGTGCGCACGAAGTTTTTCCCTCCTACCGATCCGCGTCCTAACTGGCTAAGATCTCGCGGATGAACTCGACGAACTCACAACACAAAAGACACAAGATTTATACTGGTTCGGGCCACCATTGCATTGTAATATCCTACTCCAGTGTGGTGGTGGTGGATTGCCTCTTGGGCTGATGATGAATAGTACAAGGGGAAGAACAGCCTCCTGAGGTTGAGGTGTTCTTGTGCTCAGTGAACTTGTGGGTGTGAGGATGGAAGATGGAATCCATCCCCCTACTGTGGTGGCTAGTTCTACTTATATAGGCCCTGGTCCTCTTCCCAATATTGAGCGGGAAGGGATCCCACAACGGCCAGATTTGAAGGGGAACATCTAGTACAGCTTATCCTGACAAAAGTGGTCTTCGCCTGCAAAGGCTCTGGTGGTGACGCCGCCTTCAGCTCCATGGTGACCTCCGTCTTGCCGCCCTGCTGGTCTTGGTCTTCTTGAACTGATATGGAAACCTTTGCTTGATGCCTCGGTACTCTGCGCCTGCGCTCGCTCCCTTAGTACGAAAGAGGAAACAAGGACTCTGCGCGCGCTGGCGCCCGCCTGGTCTCGATCGTCATGGCTCACGTCATGATAACCTCATGAGGTTTGCCCCGCCTTGATCTCTCCGCTCCTTGCGAGCCAACCCGGTGAGGCCGCTCCCGAGGAGGTCTTGGGTCATCCGCCTCGCGAGGCTTGGCCCCTCGCGAGGGTCTTGGATGCCTTGTTGATGAAGATGGGCCGTACAGGCCTGCTAGCACAGCCACGCCGTGGGCCGTAGGCAGGCAAGTCTGGGGACCCCCGTTCCCAGAACGCCGACAGGGATACATGCTCACCATATATAAGAATCATATGCAACCAAACACTTGATTCTTGAGGTAGGCATATGTTTTGACTGACTTGTACTTCTGACCAAAATATTGCTGATCTGACTCTGGAGCTGTACTGCCAACTCACCATATAATCTCCGAGGACGGTGTATTAGTATGATACTGATGCGGACTGAATGGCTTACAAGAGAAACCATCCGAGTAGCTTGCTGAGGAAGACTTATTAACTTCTGCTCAAATCTTTTGTGTGGGTATCGTGTAGAAGAAGGCTCTATAGCTTACACACGAAGCTTGGTCTGGTTATTGTGATGGAGAAGCCTGAGTTCCGTACTTGAGAAGCTTCTCCAGGGGTTTGCTTGTTGAGAAAAATTCATTTTCGTCTGTCAGAAGCTTTTACCGAGGTATCTTGCTGAGAAAGACCGGGTATCTTGGACCGGAAATTGTTCACATATCATGCTGAGGAAAGTTGAGGAACCTTGCATCATAAATTTCTTCCGATAGCGTGTGAAAGAATACTGAGTTTCTTACATCCAAAGCTTCATACTAATATGCAGACTAAAATCTACACATATGCCCATACTATTCTATGGCTGATTATTTGCATGAGAATTTTTTTTTGACTGTCATCCTTGAGCATATCACATTCTAACCTTATTTCGGATGATAACATATTTCAAGCATCATGCATTGCCGAGCCAAAAAAATTTATGTGATCCATACCTTTGACTGAAAATATACCATTGATCTTGTACTTTACTTGTCTTGCTGCTGACTTGATCACTACTGTTGTGAGGATTTTGTACTGATGTAGACTTGAGTTATCAGTACTATTGTGAGGACTGCACACTAATGCAAAATTTGATTATCAGCCTCAAGATCAGATATTCCCCATTTCACTGCAGTCGGCTGAGAATTCCATTCTGTTTAGCTGAGTTTCCAAATATTTGAACTCCTTACTGATTCTTCGGGTCCAGTGTCGGTTGAGGAGCAACTTCCTTAAGGGAAAAAATAATGTAACAACGGGGCCCAAAAAGAAAGAAGCGAAAGAAAACTCAACTAAACAAAAGCACACAACAACAAACAATACATACTCAAACAAAGTCACATAGTACTGCTGGTCACACAATATGTATGCCTACTTAAGCACACAGATCTCGCGGGATCTCCGGTTCTACGATCTAGCATGCTGTGACGATGTGCACGAGGACGAATAAATGTGTGGAAGAATTGTTGTAAACAGTGCTACACCAAGTGCTAGCTTAGTCGGGTAGCAACCTGGACTAGCTCGGAGGCGAGGACGCACTCGGTAATCATGTAGTGGCACATGAAGGTCGCAACCACATTATTATCAAGTGGACGGAAAAAGATCTGTACTCGTCCAAGAAATAGGATAGCGGGGAAAAACTGAGGCTGCTGACATTGCCCTTTCTTGATAACTAAGATCATTAAGGGTTGCCAATATGACAAAATGAAAGAGCGATTCGGGGTAGAAGCATGTCCATCACCGAAACGATAGGCGGGGCTGAAAGGAGGATATCGGCGAGATACCTGAGCACCATTTTTGCAAACAGGGTCGGGATCACTTGGCATCACTCCGCTGGGACAGAAATGACACCAAACACCGAAGAACGAGCAAGAAAAGAAAACTGGAGAAATGCAAAGGTTGAGCTGTAGTGGATCTGAACCGATGCCAACTACACTCACCAGATAAACCGTTAGCAACAACTACTAAGGTTATATGCATGCTATGCAACAAACAAATGCAGCAACCAAATGCAATAAACAAGCCGGACTTTAAACTACTGATTTCTACCGGCTTCTACCGCTCACGCTGACTAGGGCGTCCTACAGCCAGACCTGCTCTGATACCAAGCCTGTGGCACCCTGGCTTAGAGAAACTGGAATGCCCCGTATCCCAACCCAGAGATCGAGGTGAAGTCTTATGGAATACGGCACTGCTTAGCATAGAATTAATCAGCTCTTTATTACAATCTATTTGGGTACAAGGGAATTACATCGGCACGTCAACACTACGCCTGCCACGGTTGCTCCATGCAAGCAGCAGAACAAAACGATGCGGCGGAATAACTCTAGCAGCGAAACAACGACGACGGTGGTGAACTCCACTCCGCAGGGACTCTGGCTGGAACGCTTATCCTAGCTCGCAAACAGGGAATCCAGGCTAGGTCAGTACATTGAATGTACTTGCAAGATCACAATAACCAGAAGCATTCAAGACAAACAACAGCATGGCAATTACAGGTTAAGTAGGAATTATCATGAGATCATCAGGATAACATGGCATGAACAACATGAACATGATACAGCTAGAACAATATGAGCATGCCATGAACATATAAACCTAACGATACTAGCATGCAACATGATGACACTATATGCACCACTTATTCTGCACGGGTTACCTCATAACCAACAAATGCATCACTTACCAACCTCGGACATCACACGATCATCTCAAGATCAGATCAAGCTTGGTATAAACAATACCGTAGTAATCATTAAATGACCATAAGGAGCTTGATCTTTACCCATGATTCTCGCACAACATCACGAATATCCAACAACTCGCTATCCTCAATACCACGGTGATCATTCATGGATCACAAATGGAACCACTCTGGGCTCAACGGGTTACTTGGTAGCCAAACGGTGATCATTCACGGATCACATAACCAACTTATCTCATCATCAAACCAGGGTTGTTGTTAATCAAGTTACTATTATTACTATTGACCCATAGTGTGACCAACTACGAAATGGGCACTTATCCGCGGGCGTGGCTATCGATAGATTTAATATACACTCTATAGAGGTTAGTACATTGTACCCACACCACGGAACCCATGTCCTCACACTCCCATTCGGGTGGACCAATGGCGTTTCGACAAAACCGTCCTACTGCCATGACACCCTCCCGGCCACTTCGACCAACTCCCCTCTAGGATAAGTCCTGGGTGGCCCCGTGCCTACCACCAACGACCACTGTGGTGGCAAAACAAAAACGGTCCCAAACGGGGACAACCCAGGTACAACAACAACAACGAGCACACAAGGCATATGTCCGTCTACCTGATCAGGGTAGCGCGTGCCCATAACCTTCCCTCGTTGGAGGCACCGGCGAGAGGCATGACAATAGACCCAGTTAGGGCCTTCCCATAAAGGCAAGCATGGTTGCACTGGTCAGCTCGATATGGTGGCACAATGACTCAACCAACAGTTGTTCAAGTTCCATTTAATCCGGTTAAACTTGAATGCAATATGTTGAGCCATGATAAAATAACATGATGCACTTACAATGCATGAGCATGATATCAACATAAGCATGAGGGTACAACATAACTATCAACCATATCAATAATGAACCATATCCGACTGAGCATGGAATAATGACGAGCATGAATATCACAAGTACAACACTACTCATAGCATAACATGACCACTAGCATCAACAATAAATACCATGCAAGAATACATCAATAACATTACCGAGTAAACACTTAACCAACTAACAGCAAAGGAACAATGAATATTAACGGTACTCAGTAACCGACGTTAGTCATGCACCGACGAACATGACCAGCCCAACATGTACTACTATCAAGCATGAAAAATATTAAAGCAATACTAACATGTAGAACATGATAACAGAGTGCAAGAAAACATAGCAGGACGGTAATCACCGATCCACAAGCATAACTGAACTAATGACAGCAGAAGCAAAACAAACATATAGTTATTAAAGATTCAAGTTGAAAACCAATGCTACTGCATGGCTATCATGCAAATGGTGGTTGTGGCTTGCCTGGGGTGGAAGAAATCACCGGGAAGAAGTGCGAGAAGCTCGCGGAAAGAATCACCGAAAAACGTTCTCTCTCGGAGGGGGCTGAATAAGGGCAAGGGAAAATGGGCATTTTCATAATGTTAAAATATGGTGAAAATGATATCAATAGAACGGGCTCGAGGAGACGAAGAAGTGGGCTTTGGAATCACCTCATTTGGAGTTGTGAGCAAAACGATATGATTGTTTTTCTGCCAGGGACTTATTTGTAAGAAAATCCTCACAAACAGGCCCTTAGCCGGAAAAACAGAAAGCGCACTTCATGGAAATACGCCTTCACTGAAGTGGAAACGCATTTCCGCCTGAAGTAGAAGGGGAATACGCTTTCGATAAGCGAAGACGTAATACAGAGTATTACGCCTTCACTTATCCAGCGTGGCAAAGGCGGGGCCGGGGCTTGGGTCGCTGACGTGCGGGGCCAGCGGCCAGCTGGCAGGGAGGGGTCGTCGTCTTTGTCCTCTCCTCGCTCGCACCCGCCGAGCAGAGAGGCCGCCGGCGTCGGGGCTCGTCCGGCCGGCTCCAGCCATCCCTTGCCGCACTCGACCTATGGCGAGCTCAGCAGGGTGAGCCGCACCTGATGGTGGAGGTCTCGGACCCCGGGGTGGACCGAGGTGAGCGGAAGCGAGGCCATGGCGGACGACGGCGATGGGCACCGGTGGACTTGGTGTTCCAGGCTACCCGAGGAGGAGGAGACGTGGGGAGGATCGCCTGGGTTCGGGTGGATCTATGGTGAGGTCAGGAGGGAGGGGAAGGGCTCGGTTGTCCCGAATTTAGGAGGAGAAGGCCGCGGCCATGGCGGCAATGGATGGCAAGGAGAGAGGCTCGAGCTCTGGGGAGAGGCTCGGGAGGTTTCAGGGAAGTGGGGGAGGAGCTTGGGATGCTTCAAGTCGCTCGGGGCTGGCCATTTTATAGGCGGGGCGAGGATGCCGAGCTGGAGGCCGCCGTGCATGTCCGGCTGAGGCTCTGACGAGCTCAGCGAGCACGGGAGGGCGCGGGAACACGACGAGCCATTGATTAAGATATCATCGAGGGGTAGGCGACACCGGAGAGCAGAGGAAGAGGCCGAAACGAGCTCAAAGCCAAACGGAGCACAGTGCACCCATGGGCAAGCGTCGGTGAGCGTCGGTGAGGAAACTGCTGGAGGGGGTGAGCTGTCTAGGGGGACGAGGACGACACGGGCTAGCTGCCGGACACGCTCACGCGCGCGAACACGACGAGAGGGTGAGGGGCCCGATCAAGAAGCCATCATGGGCGCGGCCAACGGCACCAGAGCGTGCGCACTGTTATGCCATTAACGTGGTCACCGCGTGTACTGGCATGTAGCGGGGGCAATGGCCTGGAACGTGTTGTCTAGAGGTAAGTTCTTCCAGGGGAGGTTTCAACTGCGGTGGTAGATCGATGAAAGGCTATGTGGTTAAATGGTAATGAATGTCTGAAGTTTACTGCTGTAAACTTGAACGTGCACTGGTGATCAACAGGAACTTGACTGGAGCCAAAGAGTTTGTCTAGGGTGATTAGCTTAGGAAGGACTATAATCCTGGAGAGTGTGAGGAGATTTGGATCAAGATTTAATATGGTTGCTAAGCAACTGCCAAATCTGGTCAGAAACTAAAGCAAGATGATGCACTCACATGAAGCATCAACTTGAGCTCAAATTTGGCATAGCATGATGATTTGATCATATAAAGATGCTGTAAAAGTTTCATACAAATTGGATTCACCAAAGTGGTACCTGCTTCACAAACATCCTTGCTGACCAGAAACTTGCAATAATTTTAGAGAAACATTGGCTTGGTGAAATGGTGCCAAAATGGGTGGAGAGATGTTATATAGGTAGGAGCATGATCTGGTAATTTATCAGGATTTTTGAAGCAATATAAAATGCACTTGCTTCACAACCTGAAAATAGTGCCAGAATCGAAGATTTGGTCCTGTGCTCACATAGATGATTGGATCGGGCTGCAAATGAGTGGAGGGGGTTGATATGAGCACATGAAGGAGTGTGCAAAAGTTCAACTCATTTGGGTACTCCTAGCTAGTACTTCCTTCACAAAGCCTTCTGTCTGACAGAAACTTTGAAAAATCACTGAGGAAGATTGGCTAGGCAAATAAAGTTGAATTTTGGCATGAGGCAATTATTTGGACAGGAAAAGATTTCCGAAGTGTTTTGGGTCAAACAAGATAAGATAAATGACACTTCCTTCACAAAGTGCCACTCTGGACAGAAATGAAGAATAATTTTTGGAGAATTATTCTTGGGCTAGGACAAGAAAATTTGGGCATATTTGAAGAACACATTACCCAAAGGAATTATAAGAATTATTTGGGAATTTTTGGATGGACAGAAATATAGGTTGCTTCACAATCTAGGGCAGATAGGGTTATTCCTTTAATAGAAAAAGGAATATTCCTGAGAAAAGGAAATTAGGGTTTGGTCAAGGAGTGAAGTGACATGATCCTAGCAAGGTTTTGAGAATGATGAGCCACTTGGGAGGGGGAATGAGAGTGATTTCCCAGGTGATAAGGCCACAGAACCACTCCAAAAAGAAAAACAGAGCAAAAAATAAATAAATCAAAACAAAAAAGGGTCAAAAGCCACGCTGTTACAACTCTTACCCCCTTAAAGAAATCTCGTCCTCGAGATTTGGTTGCTCAGGAAACAAGTATGACTTGAGGACATCGTTTCCCACTCGGGTATCCTTTTTCCATTATTTACTGTTCCCCCAAGAATTCCAGATGATCAACTTACCTTGCTCTAGGGGGGGGTGCTTCACCTTTCCAAATTCTGACAGGTCTTTGCTCATATACCAATTCCTTTTTACTGACGTTGATTCTCCATACCTATGGTGATATTCAATGGATCTGAGCATAAATTTCCTTTTTGGTCGTGTAAACCTTTTTACTTCTGTCATGGGGTTGCTTCAAATAAATGCAGGCCTTCTGGTTTTAATAATTGCTGAGAATTAATCATGGCCATTTTCTGACGGGATCTGACTGCTCATGACACTACAAAAAAAAGACACATCCGTGACATTTTGGGCCGAACGAATTTTTTTTCTGTCATACATATGACACTTCTATGACGATAATTGTGACAAAACCCGGTATCATCATAGATTTGGTGGGCTCCTACTTCTATGACAAAAAATCATGACAGAAAATGGGCTTTTCGTCCTGGGCGGGCCGGAGACGCAGCTGCATGACATCCTTTGGGCCGTCCATGACGGAAAAAACCGTGGTAGAAGCGAGGGCGAGGAAAATTTTGGGGAGTTCCCAGTTACGGTGGGAGGTCGGGGGCCAAGCGATGCGCGTTTCTCTCGTACACGTACGCGCGTGTCTGCGAGGCGTTGGCTCTAACTGAACCCGAGCGAGGCGTTGGGCTCTAACTGAACCCGAGCGATTGCACTGCAGGCTACGCGTTACTGAACCGGAGCGATCGATCGATGGCTGTTAATTGAACCCGATCGAGCGATTCCTTCGCTACTGCTGCTAACTGAAGCCGATCGATGCTGCCTCTGGATGAACAGTGAGCGTTGCTGGGGGGTTTAGATGAACAGTTCCCGGTGGGGGTGGATGAACAGGACCCCGTGGTGTTGCCTCTGGATGAATAGGACCCCGATCGATCGAGCCGGTTGGGGCTGGATGAACAGGACCCCGTGGAGGGCAGGATGAACAGGACCACCCCGTGGAGGGCAGGATGAACAGTAGACGGTGGAGGTCTGGATGAATAGTAGCCCGTGGACGGGTGGTTGAACAGGAGCCCGTGGAGAGGGCTGGTTGAACAGTAGCCAGTGGAGTAGCGCGTGGTGGAGGCTGGATGAACAGGAGCCCGTGGATGAACAGTCGCAGTTGGAGGCTGGAGGAGGTCGACGGTAGATGAGCAGTAGCCCGTGGAGGCTGGAGGGGGTCAACGGTGGGGATGAACAATGTCCCATGGAGTCCCATTTTGCGGTACGCCACACCCCTCCCGATGAACAGGACCCCCGTTTCGACCGTAGGAGGTCCGTTTCGTCCGTTTTGCGGTACGACATACCCCTCCAGATCAACAGGACCCCCGTTTCGACCGTAGGAGGTCCGTTTCCTCCGTTTTGCGGTACGCCAGACCCCTCCCGATGAACAGGAACCCGTTTCAAACGTGGCCGGTTGAACACAAGGCCGTTTCCTCCGTTCTGCGATACGCCAGGCCTCGTTTCCATCGGCTGTTCCGTCCAAGCCCTCCCGATGAACACGACGACGCATTCCGTTCCGACCCAGCCGGTTGGCTCCCCATGAACATGACGACGACATTGTTTCTCCGTTCCGACCCAGCCATGTACACGAGCCCTGGCCGTACGTATGCGCGAGTAGGCATTCGAGACCCTGCCCGTATGTACGTACGTGGTCGTATTTTCTTTCTTGCACACTGGCCGCTGTACGTACGTGTACATGCTACGTGCGCGCCTCTACTATGACACGTGCGCGCCTCTACATCGACCAGTATGTACGTACACGTTCGCGACCAGAATGACAATGCTACGTACGCTTCGACCAGGTGGGTCCCGACTGTCAGGCACTTCCTTGCCTGCAAAGATGTAGCTGGTGGGTCCCTGCAGTCAGAAGGGCGAATCGTTTTTTTCCCGGACGCACTTCCTTGCGTGCGAAGATGTAGCTGGTGGGTCCCAGCAGTCAGGGGGAAATGTTTTTTTCGTGAAATACAGTGGCCCATCCGGTGGGTCCCAGCTGTCAGGTGGAGGAATCATTATTTTCCGCGTAATAAGGAGGCACTTCCTTGCTGCGGCCGTGGAACCAGCTGTCAGCCTCTCCAAGTACAGTCCACGTCCGATGGAAGTCGTTCCTTGACCACGTTGACCACGCCGCGCCGAGAGCACCAGGGCGGTGGACGACGGCGAGGCCTAGGAAGGGGACGACGGGGAGCCGGGGAAGACGCAGCAGTGGAAGCCCGCGCGGAGAGGAGTACGAGGGTTCACTGGTTCGGCTGCGGTGTGAGGCTACCGTCGCCACAGGGCCTAGCCAGTGGTGGGAATTGTAGGGGCGGTGAGGCCTCCGCGGCAGCACAGTCGGCCACGGGAGGCAGGAGCATGCGGCACGACCGGCGCTGCTTTGGGCGGCTGGAGCAAGAAGACCAGAGGTTGAAGAAGCACTAAGGCCGTTGGATGGACATCGTACGGTCACTGGAGCTAGAATCGTTCATATTGACTAAAGTTGACAAAGGCCTCCGTCCCAGTAAACTTAGTAGGCCCACAAGTCAGCCTCCCACCATGGTGGGTCCCAGCTAGCAGGGGGTATTCATTTTTTTGTGCGTAATAAGGAGGCACTTCCTTGCGTGCGAAGATATAGCTGGTGGGTCCAAGCTGTCAGCGGCGGTAACGTTTTTCGCGAAATACAGAGGCCCTTTCGGTGGGTCCCTGATGTCAGGTGGAGGAATCATTATTTTGCGCGTAATAAGGAGGCATTTCCTTGCGTGCGGCCATGGACCCAGCTGTCGGCCTCTCCACGTACAGTCCACTTCAGATGCATGTCGGTCGTTGACCATGTTGACCAGGCCGCGCCGAGAGCACCAGGGCGGTGGACGACGGCGAGGCCTAGGAAGGGAACGACACGGAGGCAGGGAAGACTCGGCAGTTGTTTCCCACACGGAGGGGAGTACGACTATACGAGGGTTTACTGGTTCGTCTGCCGTCGCCGGAGAATAACAGCAGGTGTGGGTGAGTAGAGGGATGGCTAGGCCAGCGATGGGAGTACGATGGGCGGTGAGGCCTGTGCAGCAGCATAGCCGGCCGCGGGGAGGAGGGAGCAGGCAGTCCCACCGGCGCTTGTTTGAGCGGCTAGAGCAGGAAGAGCAGAGATTGAAGAAGCACGACGGCCGTTGGATGGACATCCAACAGTCAGTGCTTGTGCGTCAACCTTTTTTAGCAAAGCCTCAAATCTGTGGAAAATAGCATACATCCCATCTGCCATTATTTCTAATAATTTACAGCCCATTTGCTAATTCTTAAGGGTTTTTTTTGGAGCCCATATTCTTTTTGTTAGCATTACAGCCCATATTGTGGCCACGGTTAAAAAATTATACGAAATTTTGCATATTTCGTTGCGGTCCGAACTGTTTTTAATCCCAAAATTTCGACTCACATTCAAACTCATTTTAAAAATGAATGTATATCAATATAAAATCCAACAAATTCTCCAGGCATAAAAATTAATGTAATTTAAAATCTTGAAATGAAAAAAAAGATATTTGAAACTAATTGTCGGTTTGATGTGTTTTAAAAATGTACTGCCCATTTCTCATTACTGATGGGCCATTTTCTCGGCCAGCCGAATGAAAGCTCTCCTCGTCTTGAAAGATTTGCAGCCCAACAGGTCTGACAAAGCGACTTACTTGGCAAATCACAAAAAAACTGGGCTGTGGCCGTGGACCCAGCTGTCAGCCTCTCCACGTACAGTACTCTTCCGATGGAAGTCTTTCCTTGACCACGTTGACCACGCCGTGCGGAGAGCACCACGGCGGTGGACGACGGCGAGGCCTAGGAAGGGGACTACGCAGAGCCGGGGAAGACACAGCAGTGGAAGCCCGCACGGAGAGGAGTACGAGGGTTCACTGGTTCGGCTGCGGTGTGAGGCTGCCGTCGCCGTAGGGCCTGGCCAGCGGTGGGAATAGTAGGGGGTGGTGAGGCCTCTGCGGCAGCACAACCGGCCACGGGAAGCAGGAGCATGCGGCACGACCTGCGCTACTTTGGGCGGCTGGAGCAAGAAGACCAGAGGTTGAAGAAGCACTACGGCTGTTGGATGGATATCGTACGGTCACTGGAGCTAGAATCGTTCATATTGACTAAGTTGACAAAGCCCTTCGTCCCCGTCAACTTAGTAGGCCCACAAGTCAGCCTCCCACCAAGGTGGGTCCCAGCTAGCCGGGGGAGTATTCATTTTTTTGTGCGTAATAAGGAGGCACTTCCGGTGGGTCCGAGCTGACAGCGGGGTGAACGTTTTTTCGCGAAATACGGTGGCCCGTCCTGTGGGTCCCAGCAGTCAGGGGGAAACAATTTTTTTCGCAAAATACTGGTGGCCCGTCCGGTGGGTCCCTGCTGTCAGGTGGAGGAATAATTATTTTCCGCATAATAAGGAGGCACTTCCTTGCGGCTGCCGTGGACCCAGCTGTCAGCCTCTCCACGTGCAGTACTCTTCCGATGGAAGTCGGTTGTTGACCACATTGACCACGCCGCGCCGAGAGCACCACGGCGGTGGACGACGGCGAGGCCTAGGAAGGGACGACGTGGAGCCGGGCAAGACGCGGCAGTGGATGCCCACGCGGAGAGGAGTACGAGCGTTCACTGGTTCGGCTGCGGTGTGAGGCTGCCGTCGCCGTAGAATAATAGGGGGTGTGGGTGAGTGGAGGGATGGCCTGGCCAGTGGTGGGAGTAGAATGGGGGCGGTGAGGCCTCCACGGTAGCACAGCTGGCATGGGAGGCAGGAGCAGGCGGCACGACCGGCGCTGCTTTGGGCGGCTGGAGCAAGAAGACCAGAGGTTGAAGAAGCACTATGGCCGTTGGATGGACATCATACGGTCACTGGAGTATTGACTAAGTTGACAAAGCCCTCCGTCCTCGTCAACTTAGTAGGCCCACAAGTCAGCCCAACAATATGGTGGGTCCCAGCTAGTAGGGAGTATTAATTTTTTTTGGGCGTAATAAGGAGGCACTTCCTTGCGTGCGAAGATATAGCTGGTGGGTCCGACCTGTCAGTGGGGGGAACGTTTTTTCGCGAAATACAGAGGCCCTTCCTGTGGGTCCTAGCTTTCAGGTGGAGGAATCATTATTTTGCGCGTAATAAGGAGGAATTTCCTTGCGTGCGGCCGTGGACCCAGCTGTCAGCCTCTCCACGTACAGTCCACTTCCGATGGATGTCATTCATTGACCATGTTGACCAGGCCGCGCCGAGAGCACCAGGGCGGTGGACGACAACGAGGCCTAGGAAGGGAACGACACAGAGCCAGGGAATACTCGGCAGTTGTTTCCCACGCAGAGGACTACTAGGGTTTACTGGTTCGTCTGCCGTCGCCGGAGAATAACAGCATGTGTGGGTGAGTAGAGGGATGGCTAGGCCAGCGATGGGAGTATGGTGGGGCCGTGAGGCCTGCGCGGCAGCATAGCCGGCCGCGGGAGGAGGGAGCAGGCAGCCCCACCGGTGCTTGTTTGAGGGGCTGGAGCATGAAGAGCAGAGATTGAAGAAGCACGACAGCCGTTGGATGGACATCCAACAGTCACTGCTCTCGTGTGTTGACTAAGTTGACTGGGCGTTGCGTGTGCGTCAACCGTTTTTTATGAAAGCATACGCGTCAACCTGTAGTAGGCGCACAAGTCAGCCTCAAATCTGTGGAAAACAGCATACAACCCATCTGCCATTATTTCTAATAATGTACAGCCCATTTGCTAATTCTTAAGAATTTTTTTGGAGCCCATCTTCTTTTTGTTAGCATTACACCCCATATTGTGGCGACGGTTAAAAAGTATACGAAATTTTGCATATTTCGGTGCGGTCAACTGTTTTTAATCCAGAAATATCGATTCACATTCAAACTATTTTGAAAAATAATTGATATAAATATAAAATCCAAATAATTGTCCACGCATAAAAATCAATAGAATTTAAGATCTTGTAATGAAAAAAAATTTAAACTAATTCCCGGTTTGATGTGTTTTAATAATGTACAGCCCATTTCTGGACAAACCGAATGAAACTCTCCTCATCTTGAAAGATTTGCAGCCCAGCAGGGCCGATAAAGCAAGTAGGCCTTGTTTGGGTATTTCTATAAAAAAAAATAGAACTGGGCTAGCCATTTTCAGCAACAAAAAAACACAACTGGGCTCATGATGTGGTAAACATAAATAAAACCCTGGCTAGACGGGCCACAACCCCCGCATAGCCCCGTTGTTACCCTGATCCATCGCTAAAACTAGTATAAATAACAACTGCTTGTTCCTCAAAAAAAATTGCGCGACTTGCTGGGTCCCTGGTGTCAGCCGCTCATAGTGTAATTCTCTCGTTTATTGACTACGTTGACAATGGCGTGAGCCCCAGATGTCCAACCATTAGGAGGAACCATATTTTTGGGCTTGTACTATAGAGGCACTTGCTTGGGTACTGCCATGACGCTGGTGGGTCCCTACTGTCATCCTCTCCACGTACAGTCATCTCCTTGTTCCTCTCGGTTGTTGACGACGTTGACAACGCAAGAGGGCGGCGCACCGCGCACGGCGAGCGAACCAAGGCCGCAAGGCGGAGGACGACGGCGAGGCCTTGGACGGAACGAACAGGAGCCGTTGAAGATGCGCCGGTCCAGTCGCAGGCGGAGGGGAGTACGAGGGTTGACTGGTTCGGGCGCGGGTGCGTGTTGGGGCTGACGTCGCCGGAGAATAACAGGACGTGTGGGTGAATAGAGGGAGGGACTGGCCAACGTTGGAGGATACGTACGGGAGGGCGGCGGAGGCGCAGCCAGCCATGGGAGGCAGGAGCAGGCGGAGCCGACGGGGTGGTTTGGTTCGGGCGGCTGGAGGAAGAAGAAGACAAGAGATAGAAGATACACAACAGATGTTGGATGTCAATCCAACGGCTGGTAGGTAGAATCGTTTGTTGACTGGCTAGTAAGTCGACACCACCTTGGATAGGCTATTTCCACGCGGGTCCCAAATGTCAGAATCCAAATCTGTCATGGTCATGCAGCCTTTCCTATGAAAATTTACAGCCCATTTAGTTCGAAATAAGTTTGTGGGTGCTGGTGGGGGCTAATCAATTGGCTTCTGTAATGCACAGTGAGCTCAAGCAGTCGGCGAGAGTGATGTTATTTCCCTTGGTTGGGATTTGTTACAATATTTCACTCTAAATTAAACGAATGGCAAGCCATTTGCCTTGTTTCAAAGAAAATATGACAGTCACAGCCGAGTTGAAAAGGGCAGGAACATCTAACTCCAGCTTACAAACTGTACAAAAGCACGAGGGTTAATTGTTCATCAGGTTTACAAAAAAAACAAGATTGAAAAGGGCAACAACATCTAACTCCAGCACTGCTTTCGGCAGTCACAGTCAAATGGATCGGTCACGTCCATAGAATGAACATCCTGGGTCGTAAAATTTACTGGATTATGACCACAACATGTTGTAAATAGAAGCCCGGCATGTTCAGAAGCTCTTTTGCCCACCTGAAACTCCTTTTTTTGCTCTTCGACATACCCATCCATCAAAACCATGCTGCTAGTAAACTTAAGCCTGATGGACAATAGTAACCTCGCATTCAGCAGGAAGAATGTGACAAATCTTGTGTTTGCACGGTTGGCTACATATCGTTCTAGCGTTATTGTCTTCAATCGAATCTCATGAGAAGTGAGCAAATCCCGATGCTTACGAATCGACCAATTGGTTATAACTTTCTTACCCTGTCCTGTTGCCTAAATAGACATGAAGATTGAAAACAATTAAGGTCTAAAAGAAGAGTGTCGAAAGAGCAACAGCTGAACGGTAAATTCTAGTACACTATATGCGGGCTTCCAATGTGCGTGAAATTATCACCTTTATATACAACTTCTCCAGACATGGAAAGCATTGCAGCAAGCCAATAATCTTGTTCAGATCAAAACTATTCATTTGGATATATAAGATCTTGACAGAATCCAACACCATTGATAGGACATCCATGGAGAAACTCTTCATTGAGCATAGAACATAATATTAGTACAAAATGTGTACTCCAAGATGATATATAAATTATGCACAGAAACTTAAAATGCAGCTTATGGTTACAATTGTAGATGACAATATAAAGTACCTGAAGAACTATGGAGCCAAACACCATATCGAAATGAGCACAGAGATCATGTATTACACCCAAGGTCTCCAGTTTAGGCACAGAGAGGACGGTTATTTGCAACGGTGAATAACTAGAATCAAGGATCAACCTTTGAAGTGAAGGGCCATCTTGGATGATGAGCTGCCTTCCGTCAAAAGAAATTCCAATTCTTACAAGGTTAGGCGACTTTATTTGGAGACAACCGATTCTAACTGTGAAAACAAGCACCAAGCACTCCAGCGCGGGGCAACTGGAGTGGATGATGTTGTGCAATGAGGCCTCCGATATATGAACCCGCACAAGTGAAAGTTTCTTGAGAAATGGGAGTCGAAGGTTTAGTACCAGATTGTCTGGTAGGTAGCACAGCGCAAAGGTGGCGGTGTGGAGAGAGAACGAAAACCGCGAGATGGACATCGGTGCCGAGGGCACAAGTTCATGGCGTTCGGTATGTGGTATGTTGTCAGGACCGGATTTTTGGGATATTAATTCTCCAGAAAATGGCCCTTATGCTCACCAGCCCCAGGATTACTGTTAGCTGATGAGGCACCAACTTGATACAAGAAAATCCAAGCAAGTACAAAAATATGTAGTACAAGACCATTGTGGCCTATGAGTACAACACTTGGTTTCTAAGGGTTGATGGCGGAAGCGGTTTGTGGTTCATCTGCGTCTATGGGACTCCATTTCCCACAAGAACAGCTGACCAGGATAACTCCTATCTTCGCGAGGCTGCTGACAACACTGCGTAGGTTCCGGGGCCGTCGTCGTAACACTCTTCTCCGCGCAAGAAATCTGGCCAAGACAATAGCCAGGGACAAGCCAGTGAGTACGTTTGAATGTACTCGCAAACATCGAGAACACGGGTATACTATATCAAACATGCTCCGGATTATTTTATGATCACAACGTGTGTCACGAAATATACGAAAAACCATGATGCACACATGTGGTTAAAAATAACCAAAAATAAAATACTGGGTGCCAAACGAGGGTCTGAATGACTCCTCGAGAGGAAACTGCAAGAATAATAATGCCGCAGTCGGGCGTCGGGGCGAGACCACATAAAGGGCTTATAACAGAAAATAAAAGACAGTGCGTGCCACAGTCGGGCGTCTAGGCGACACCACATAAAGGGCTTATAAAAGATAAATAAACAACAAGCATTGCCGCAGTCGGGCGTCTAAGCGACACCACATAAAGGGCTTATAAATAAAAGAAAATAACAAGCATGCCACAGTCGGGCGTCTGAGCGACACCACATAAAGGGATTATAAATAAAAGAAATAACAAGCATGCCACAGTCGGGCGTCTGAGCGACACCACATAAAGGGCTTATAAATAAAATAATAGTAATGGGTATCCAGGAGGTAGAAACATCCCAGGGATACTCGAAAATACAAATAAAGTAAATGGTTAGTCCACAATAATAATGATCATAATCCACATATGTCACAGTCCAAAATCAAGGTTCTGGTGTAGCCATTTTTCCTCCGAAGTCCGACACTAAGACTGACACTTGACCTATCCCAGACTGTAGTCCTTAACCATGGACACGGCTATTCGAATAGATGTATAATCTCTGCAGAGGGTGTACTCTTTACCTACGGGTAACGGATTTCTTTAGTCCATCGGGACTAATTCCGTCTACGGTCTTTTGATTGAAAACATGCCTGACCTGCACACACCAGCTTAACTCACCGATGTCTGGAATCACCCACAACACCTGTCAAGCCAAACTCTAAGTGGGGAGGCTACAACCTCGACGTAGCATGGGATCAAATTTATATACGCGCGCTCTAAGGGGTGGCCCCCCTCTCGGTCCCACCCGGAAACACCCATGCCCCCGGACCGGATGACAGGCTTTAATCCGTGGCCACGGGACCCTCATCACGGCCTCTCTGTACGGTGTGTGCTAGGACGGGGTTGACAACTTACTGAACCGTACCCTACCTAAGGCAGGGACAACTGGTAGTACCAGGCAAGTATGGGGGTTACTGGACAAGACTCGATCTAAGGCCGACTCAGGAGGTTCAAGTATTCCCTGTATGATTTGCATAACAAAACTATTTTCATTAACCGGTAAACTTACCACTCGTCAAGCCTCACCATGCCATACCGGACATACTCGTCCCGACGAGGTACTAGGGACAAGCCCGTGTCTACCCAAGACCACGACTTTCCCGGCTTCCTTCCGGTATGCAAGGGAAGCTTACGAGGATGAATACCATCACCAACATATCCATTTATCACAGCAAAGAAAACTCCACTATGCACTCATGCATATGATTTTTATCGTCACATAAAAATAGCGTATGCTCCAAGTCAAGGTGATGTTGTAGCCGTATCACAACATCCACAAATATTACGCCAGGGTTCAAGATGCTTGCCTTCAAGTGTATGCATGAGGGGGTACACTTTTGAAGGTTGCCTTTTTCTCCAAAAATCCTATTTTGAGAAATATTCAAACAACACACATTTCAAAAACAGTACAAAAAGTTGTCTCAAATATTTTTGAAATAAATCTTAAAATAAACTAGATGAAATTTGAGAGAGGTAGGAAAAATAATCAACTCATTTGGAGTTTATTTTAAAAGTTCTAGCCAGTCAAACATCAGTCAAAGTTCTGTTTTAATAAAATCAGAAAAAGGAAAACGCTTCGGGGAAAATACGTTTTTGAAGCAGGGGACACGTACTCCGGATTCTGCGCTTTCACTTAAACAGAGAGAACGGCCGCGCGGGTCACTGACAGTGGGTCCAGGGGGCCCACTGGTTAGGTTTGACCGTTCTTCCTCTCCCTCGCTTCTCTCTGCCCGAACGGTGCGGGGCTCCGGCGATCGCCGTCGGCGAACGGCAGCTCCCCACGGGGTCCCGAGGGCGGGGATGGATCCGCCAGGCCGGGGCGGTCCTCCCGGTGGGCGCTAGGCAGGCGGGGACGGAGGAGGTCACCGGCGGCGAGCTCCGCGGCGGACGGAGGTTCGGGAGCAGAGTGGGTTTTGGGCTCCGGTGGTCCTTGGTCGAGGCCGAGGCGCTAGGCAGCTCCGCACGACCATGGGGAAACTCTTGGTGGCGTTGGATTGGCGGGGGAAGCTCCGGTTGCGACGAATGGCTCTGGATTGCGGCGGCGACCGAGCTGGCCGGAGACGAGGAAGAAAGGACTTTCCCCGACGATTGCTGGCTGCGGGAGCACTACGGGGGTGGACTGGGGTTGCCTGAGTGCTCGGAGGAGCACGCGGCCTCCTTTTATAGCGTGACGGGGCTGGCTCCGCGGCGGGGATAAGATCGACGACGAGTCGCCGTTGCTGTAGCTGCAGGGCAGCGTGGCGGCGACGAGCGCGTGCCGACGAGCATGAGGATAAGCACGGGCTGTTCCCCGGGGCAGCTGGCGCGCGCGGGTGGCTTGGGGGGCGCCGTCCACGGCAGAGCCCGCTGCCGACGCCGGCGTGCCGCCAAGGGAGCTCTGCCGGCGACGCTGTAGGGCGCCAGTGCGGCTTGGAGGTTTGCTGTGAGGGGGCGAGTGTATGGCGCGGCTCTGCAGGCGAGTTGGGGCCAGGGACGGGACGCGTCGAGGGTGGCAGTGCAGCGCGGCGACTCAGTGCGCGCGCGTGCAAAACGTGCGCTCTGGGCGCGCCCAGAGCACACACGCCAGGTGCTCGACGAAATGCCAGCACGCTCTAGATAGCTCGGGTGAGGCTGGTAGCTAACAGGCCAGGGTTAGGGACAGCTAGGAGGCTAGTGGACATGCTGGAAAGGTTAGGGGCTCAAGTCAACACTGCAAACCAGAGGACATGCCAAAATTATTCCTGCACACAAGGTGTTCGACAGAATGCCATGGGTAACTAGGCAATTCTTGGGGTGGCCAAACTCTCCAGATCCTAGTCTCTTTAGGAGCTCAAGAAGGTGGTAAGGCTAGTTTGGCAAAAACAAAAACTTGATAGTGCAAGATTTGGAGAAAATCAGTTTTGGGCAGAAACTAAAGGCTGACATTGCATGCACCAAAAATACTTCAATGGGTCCAATCTCCTGGACTTAAGAGTTTGGAAGGGAGGACTATAAGTAGAAAAAAAGCTCAAGGGCACTAGAGCAAAATAAAATGGGATTGCAGTACAAATCACCAAATTGGACCAGAATGAAGATGAGGTTGATTCACTCAAATTTTTCAAAGAACATCACTGGGTTTTTGCATGAAGTTGAATTATATGCATCTCCTGACATCACCAAACACCTGGAAGAATCTTTAGAAGAATATTTAAATAGGTTGCAGTGCAAAATACCTACTGGACCAGATTTGAAAAATTGATGTAGAGCTCAAAATATCCAATGACCAAAAGATATTTTTGCATAAAAGTGATGGGGAAACCTCACATGACATCCCCAAATTTTGGTGAAAATTTTAAAAGCATTTATCAAATGGTTGCAGTGCAAAAAAAAGGTGCTCCAAATTTATGAAATATCATTTTAAAAGAATAAAGTTCCTGAAAAATAATTATGCAAATAAAATCTACTGATAAAGAATTGTTTTTATAAAGAGGGCATACAAGTCCAAAAATATTTTTGGAAAGTTTCCACTTGAGGTAAAAACCCACAATATTAAAGAGAAGAGGGGTTCTGAAATCAAAGGAGAAATCTAGAAAAAAATAAAAATTTAATTTCCTGGCAAAATTTTAATTAATAAAAACAAGGTCAAAATTTTGGGGTGTTACATATGTCATTTCCAGGGGAATAGTAGAACTCAAGCAGCTGTAGTTCTGTGAATTCAAGGGATTTCAGCCAGGCGTCCACCGTGCAGGGCATGGTATGCTTGCTCAGGTAGCATGACGGGATGCAGAGGCTTTGAACAGAGCCCTGGTGGGAGGAGATGATGGCTCTGGGGATTTCAAAATCATTGAAGAGAGATAGCTAACGACAGTCGAGATTAAGGGGCACGGCGTGCCATAGAGGGCGCCATCGAATTGAGAGGACTTGGGTGCGGCAGCAATCCTTGGTGGGGAGAAGCGAGATGATCTCCCCAAGGACGGCGTCCGGGAGATCACTGATGCGGTCCACCCGAGAATCTACGGGTTCCTGGGATCCGGTGGGGGCGGGGTCGCCGCTTCTCCCCGCGCTGCCGGGTGCGGGATCTACAACAGGCATCGCCGCTGGTGGGAGCCTCATCTTCTTGGCGCTGGGGTCAGCCGACTCCATTTTCCTCGAGGGCGTCGCGTCGCGCTCACGGATTTGAGCAGAGTAACGAATGACGAGCCTAGTTGTAGTGCGAGCGAAGAAGAAGGGGAGCTGGGGGTTTTCTGCAGGAGTGAGGAAGAAGGGGAGCTGGGGTTTTCTGTAGGAGTGAGGTGAGGAATTTGGGGGTATGAGTGGAGCGAGCTGATGTGAGGTGGGTGGGAGCGAGGAGGACGAAGAGCACCCAGTGTGGATGGGCTTTTGAATTGATTTTACTATTTACTAGTGTGGATGGGCTGTTTTGTCTTGGGCCTAGAGAAACAATTACTACTAGTACAGTGGAGACACTCTACAGCTACCCAGAAAAACAATTACTACTAGTACAGTGGAGACACTCTACCGCTTCTGGCTCCTCCTAGGTCATTGAAACGTCTCCCTCTACTGAATGTCGTTATACTTTTGTTCACTGACATGCGGGCCATGCAGTGCGCGGGCCCAAATGCCATCCACCAAATTAGAAGGCAGTATGCAGGCGGAGAGTCACCCCGGTCGTAGCGCGGTAGTAACGAGCCGTCGTATCACAAAACCCACCTCCCCGCACTCTAAGTTTGACGGACGAAGCAACCATCATTTCACTCTTCGCTGAATCACCTTCTCCCTCACCGTCTTCAAGAAAGGCAACACTCGCATCTGCCACTATTCTTCTCTCCGAACGAAGGGAAGGTAAGCGGATCCGTGATGTTGGTATATTTTCGTTCAGAGAAAAAAAATAACTTTTGCAAAGCAGTAATCGATCCTCAGTCTCTTTTTTGTTTCATTGTCATTGCGATTCTGTTTTCCTTTCAGTGGTCTCCTAGTATTCGTCAGTTTCATGATGGACCAAGGAGAACCAGGCAAAGATCTGTCGATATTGGAGCAGACGCGGGAGGCTGATCCCCACGAGACAGAGAGCTCCAAGAAGATGGAGGCAACCACCGAGCTGACCCCAGATACGCTCACGGCCACTACTGAGATGGTCAACGCCCCGTTTGAGGTTACAGCCCTCGTGGCACTGCAGGAGCAGTCTTCCCCCTTCGAGGAT